>NC_079452.1:46484162-46784162 GCF_903798145.1 Danio aesculapii | reverse complement strand
GGAGGATGAGTGGAAATGGATGTTTCCTGCATTTCACTAGAAGAGAGGTGAACATATGCAGCAGGGCCTTGTACAGTGGCCATGAATAACATTTTGATAAGCTTAAAAAAACATGCAGTGTCATACACACTTGGAAAATTGATTGTCATCAATCTACATTTTATAAATCATGTATTTTTATTAAAATTGTAAATATAATATGATATAATATAATATAATGTGTTTTTTTATAAATGGTTATTTATTTTAGCCCCTTTACTAATTAATGCCTATTTTTGCAATTCTGCATCATGCTATATTTCTATACAATATGGTCTAAATTAAAATAAAAAAACAAATCAATCAATCAACAAGTGGATTAAGCATGGTTTCCGCTACATTCAGCTTTGCCAGACGAACAATAATTCTCTTATTTGTATGATAATTTCGACCTCTGTACAAATCAATAATGAAAAAATTCCTATAATGTACATAAATTTCAGAATTTTAAAACAATTAAAATTAATTTCATTGTAATCTTAGGGCTTCTATACTTACTGATCTATCTGCATCTTTTGTCTACTGTCTGCGAGGAAAACGTGGAGTTTCGCACGTTTTCTATCTCTTCTTACGTTACATCTTCTCAGCCAATCAACTTGGAGAACGGCTCTCTCTCACGAGTTAACATTCCCGCCGCACGGCCATGCTTAGGTCAGTAGTTTTTAGGTTGAGGTCAATCGTTTAAGCAGTTAAGTGAAAAAGTAAGTGCAGAAAAGAAAGGTGAGAAGGACAGGGGAGTTTGGACTTGATATTCTCATTTTCCTCGTTCAAATGTGTCATGTGAACATGTTTTTTCGAAAGTTAATCTCATCAAAACAAAGCCACAAAATTAGCTCTTTACAGATACTCTGAATGGGCTCGTGCACACCTCAGAGTGTGTTAAAAATTCAGGAGAGTGCACTGCTTTCAAGCCAACCAGCACTATGTTGCGCTCCATGAAGGCAACCACTTTGTACCGCAAAATCCCTCAACATCTGGCAACATGCAGGTATCCAATGACAGCAACTCAGAGGTGGAGTTAGAAACCTCCCACTAAAGTACACCTGATGTAGTTGTTTTTGTTTGTTTGTTTGTTTGTTTGTTTGTTTGTTTGTTTGTTTTTTTATGTATTGTGGTAATTGGTACACTGTGTCAAAACACTATTTGTCTAGATAATATCTTTAAACTCTCAGTTTGACTCGTGTACGATAATTTCCAATAACTTTGAGGTTCTGATACAATATTTTAAAATTTCCGATCTGGCAACACTGGCGACATTTATGCCTCCATGGCAGGGTGCCACACCAAAATTCATTCATGCCACAGCTACATTACAGCTTCTTATTCAAAACCTTCAGTTGTTGCTGTTTTTTTATATATAGCGGGTTATAAATCACAACAAAATGCATTAAAATGTAAGTGAATTATAACAGAGCAAACGTTTCTGTAATCGTAGTAGTGCTGTGCATTATTTGTTTAACCTTTTAAGGTTACATGCTAACGGACTGACAGGGCTGCATGATGCGTGAGGCCAGCAAACGCGACGTAGCTTTCAGTTATTAACACAATTTCTATAATTGTACTTCATTTATAGATAAAGATCTGTACTTTTACATACAATGACAGGAGTTTATGGCGGTTTCACTTTACTTTAGGATGCATTATTACCGCTCTGTAGGTCTATTGGAGACATTCATAAATAATCCTCCTAATCTAATAAATGTTGGAGATATACTTGTTACATAAAAGCACTAAATCGCACTTTAGCAGCGTTTATTTAAGATCGCACAAGAAAATCTGTGCTTAAGCAGTGTATATTTGAGGGCGTGCAAGAAGTTTTATGCACGAACAGAGGAAATTGGCACGGCAAGCAAAGACATTTACATGCTCGTATTACATGAACACCATCTCCACTAATACTGCGCTCATGACATTTGTCATTGAAATGACGCCATAGGTAGTTGGAAGATCTGTGTAAAAGGCCTGCCCCCACAGCTGGAAATAAATCCTAGAGGAAACACTGTTAAGGTATCAGATTTTCAAGAAATTACATTAAGTGTTTTTAAACTTTTGGGATTTTACGATAATTTCTTATTTCAAGAATTTATTATACATTTGTAAATATTTTAAACAACACTTGTGTACATTTTAGTGGACGTCTTCTTTAAGAAATAAAATAAAATGAAAACGTGTGTGTGTGTGTGTGTGCGCATTGTATTACACTATATTTTAAATATATTAAGATAACGTAAGATAAAGTAATACATCCTAGGGCTGCACGATATTAGAAAAATTGATCATTACGATATTTTTTTATTCTGCAATATATATTGTGCAATATGAATACATTTTCATCAGATGGCTTGAATATCTCTATTTGGAAAGAATTCATAATTTTAGATTGGGATAATTCTGTAAGAGAGTGCATCTGGAAAAAATGTAATCAACAATCTATAATTATAGATAAATTCAATAAAGAAAAATATACAAATAAAATAAACAGTGTTTTATTGTTTTCCATAGAGTCTTAACACTATTCAGGTATACAGTAATTTAATAATCAAATGTAAAATAAAACTGCGTTGTCTTCTTTGTATAAACAGTTTGATAAAATAATCATTATTGAAGTTACAAATGTACAATTTCTAAGGCCTGAAAGTTTTTAAAATCCTCAACTAGTCACAGGCCTTAAAAACACTTGCAAAATTATCAGTTATAATTCAGACTCAACATTGCAGATCTAATTTATTATTAATGCTCACATTGCGATATCGATGCTGAAACGATATATTGAGCAGCCCTAATACATTCATTGAGAAAAATCACCTTCATAAAAGTCAGATGAAACAAAGTGTGATTTTTCATTATATATTATGCAATGAAACGGACTGATTAGTAAATGTAACTCAAGTCTCTGAAAACTTTAAGCGGCCACTGTACACAGAGCAGAACTAATGGCTTTGTGCTCACCGAAGAAGCCTTATAGCAGGCCCAATGAATGGCAAAGCCCAAAGAGGCCTGTATCTGCCCTGCGAGCCGAGGAGAGACAGATAAAACAAACTTTGCAGGCAGGCAGGCAGACTCGGTGTTCCAGTCCAAAGGTATCAGATGATTAAACATCTTGGGGGGACTTATTATTATTCAAAACGTTCTTGGCTAACAGACGCCGTATAAATCATTAATGCCCTCTACCCAAATACCTGCCGCTTCATTCTGATCACACATAAGTACTGCGGTGCAGAGGGCAAAAGTGCTCCGACAAAAGCAGTGACGTACCACTGATCTTTCATGTACATGTAGGATTTTTCTTTTAAATTCCATGTGAAATCAAAATTTATGATGTTTATTTCATGTTTTGGGAGCGCACACTGATATTCTTTAGGTGAATAATTAATCAGTGCAAGTTAGTCTGTTAATTCTGCTAATCTGTAACATTCTTAAAGTCCACATGAGCTGGAAGCTGTAACCGTTTGTTTTTTTTTTTTTTCTTCATATTGTGACGCAGTTCTTAAAGAAACAAATTATTAAAGGGCACCTATGGTGAAAAATCTACTTTTCAAGCTGTTTGGACAGACATATGTGCATGTATGGTGTATAGACCATCATATTGTAGTGAAATAAACACACCCAGTCCTTTTTTTTAATTTAACAACATAAAAACGGTGGACCAATTGGAGCTGTTTTCAGATCGACCGCAACTTTACGTAGGAGTGCGGTCCCCCCGCCCACCGAATTGATTGACAGCTGCACGTATTAACATGTCCCGGTAGTCACGTGTATAATCATATCAGCAAGAGAGGACGTGTGCAAAGCAGCCGGGAATAAAAGGTTTGTTCAGTTCGCTAGGATCATCAATCATCATCAAATGTGATCAAGAGTGAGTTTCACATGTTTAAAATGTTTTAAAACAGAGCATGTTTGTAATGAATTACAGCGATTTAGCTTAGCTTTACTTCATCAGCACAGCCGCGTGTCAGAACAATTATAAAGGAAGACACTTCAGTCCCGGATTGTGGACGTTAAATCAGGTTTATTTTGTACATTAATATAAGAGATATCCATACAGCAGTGGAGATTAACCTGTATCCTGTCACATTTGCGTGCAAATAGAGTGCAAAGCTAAACGGGCGCTCTGTCTGTCTGTGTGTGTCTGCTGCGGTTTGTGTGTGCGCGCATGAACTTTGTGTGACCCTGCCATGCAACTGCACAATAAATACTAATTGGTAAAGTTCTTACTGTAGTATTTCTCACAAAGGCTACGTGAGATCTGCTTCCTTTAAGTCTGTCTGTTGTCTGATGCTGCCGAGGGAGGAGATTAAGGCACGCAGAAAGGCACGTGGAAACGGTGGGCGGGGAGAACTAGCCTTAAAGGAGCAGTACACCAACACTGCCACCCAGTGAAAAAATGTATAAATGGGAATTTAATAAAAGGTATAATATAAAATCTGATGGGTGTTTTGAGCTGAAACTTTACACACACTTTCTGGAGACACAAAAGTCTTATATTAAATCTGAAAAAAGGGCTAACCTAGGTGCCCTTTAAATGACAAAACCATGGCAGTAGCTTGTTTTTTCTACTGCGAGCTGAATGGATGTGGTAATGTAGGCATTTCATTCAGAAACATTGGGAAACGGTTTGGGTAGAGTTATTACAACCTAACATACTCCTCCTGCTCACCATTTCTGTTTGTTGTCAAAAAAGACAGTTAAAGCAGCATGATTAAATATGTTAGCCATGCCCAATTCCTAAGATATTATGTAATCTGACAATTTAACTGAAAACAAAAAACTAAAAGTGCATTTTCAGACATTATTTAAAGATTAAAAGGGAAAACTATTTGTTTCTTAAATGAAAAATGAGATGAATTGTTCACTACAAAACTAGCAATGTGAGCTAACAAAATCATATGGTTGGTTTTGATTTCATGGGGACTTTAACCACGATCCATTTACTATTACGAAGCATTGTTTCCTCTACCATTATATTAGGGGGGTGCCCCGCCCTCCCAACGGCTTTCCCTGCCCCCCTTGAAGTCAAGTTATTTGTATTTTATATATAGCACCAGATCACTATCAGATAACTTCTTTTAATAAACAAGCTCAACAGCCGTATGTAATATCTTATTTACAAAACAGCATGTGACTTATGGGGGCGGGTACTTTCACTTTTTACTGCTACCCTCCCTCACCTCTGCTCGTGTTCAAACCAAACTGAGATCGGCGCGGTGTTTCTTGTGGCAGGTTTTTATCCTTCATTCATGTTGAGAGATCGAGTTGATTGACTTGATGAGAGAATATGTCTTGACATAACCCACACAGATGTGACTTAGTAAAGTGTGAAGTCATGTATGACTTTAATTGTTGCATAAGTCTGAATGTAAATGCCCTCATCAGTCAAGCGAACAGTATCAACAAAAGAAAAAGACACAACTGAATGCCTGTATTTGTTGTATTTGCAGCAGCTCTGTGGTGCTCGTCCACAACTTCATGCATTGGGTTAAATTAGGCTGTCTGTGTTCAGTCTGTTACAATCATGGTGGAAACCCAGACAGGCTGTCAGGCAGCGTAATACAGAGAGTGGAGAAAAGCGCATCAAAGGATCGGTAATTAAAAGGGAAAAAAAGAGAAAAATAGAATAAATATCTCTACTTTTATATTAGACACACATCTGATGCTTGTATTTGCAGCAGCTCCACGCCCACAACTTCACGCATTTGGTTAAATTAGGCTTTACAGTCTCCTTTACTTCCATTGTTTCTGTTCAGCGGGAGAAACTCAACCAACCCTGTGATGTCAGACACATCGACATTCCAAGATGGCTGCGTCCTAGGTCTAAAATCTATAGTAAAAGACGCCGTTTTCTGCTAAATGCTTACATTAATCGAGTTTGTTTAATATATTTTCATTAAAGTGGAATCCAATGTACAAAATAAGGTAAACTTGACTGAGTGCTTCATTTCCCCTTTAAGGTTCATAGTAGAGGGAAAATGTGCTTAATGCATTATAAAGCTTGAAGCATTAGAAAGAATCTGTACTCAGTATCAGCCGATCACCATGACAAGGAATCGGTACTCAATATCATCTGCAAAAATCCTGATCGGAGCATCCCTAGCTTTGACCCAACTGACTGATCAAGTAAGTAAGCCAGTAAATACACCCTTAGGAAAAAGAAGTATACTTAAGTAAAGGTCAAGTATAAAAGTATACTTTATTTAGTAAGTATACAAATATCAATGTAATAGTAGTGTATTTGAAATGTTCTTCCAAAAGCTCATTAAGATACATTGCAGTGACAAAAGCTGCACACTTTGTGGATAAAAAAAATATATAAAAATAAATGTTAATTTTTAGCGTGAACAGTTGTACAGTTCAAATAATTGTTCAGTTTTTTTTACTGCAGTCATTAAAAGAAACAAATTAACACCATGACTCCTTGTGTCGGTGTCAGTCTGAACAGCCGCGCCGTGATAAGTGAATTGGGTGAGCTAAATTGTCCGTAGTGCATGTATGTGAATGAGAGTGTATGGGTGTTTCCCAGTGATGGGTTGCAGCTGGAAGGGCATCCGCTGCATAAAACATATGCCGGATAAGTTGGTGGTTCATTCCGCTGCATGTGATGACACCTGATTAATAAAGGGACTAAGCCGAAAATAAAATAAATGAATGAATATTAGTGTTCTTGTAACATTTTAGTAAATATCTCGAAATATATTAGTTATATAGGTCTATACTGTAAGAGGTTTTGAGGCTTCAAAATAATTGACCCTTTTCACAAGACTGTTATGATGCGTTTAAATCCTTGAAAGTTTTTAATATTTAGATTTTTGTAAACGTATAAACATTTATATGCATTTATGCATGTATAACATCATCTTTGCGTCAAATTACAAAAAACAAATTACCGCTCATGCAAAGTGTTTCTAATGCAGCGTTTATAGGGCTGAGAGTAAATTTGACGTTATTCTCTCCTCTGGCTGGCGTCAGCAGTCTCACACTATTTTTCCCCTTTTCCTGAAAGTCCTGATAACACCATTGTGGTGTTTTTCTTTTATTATTTCAGCATATAGACTTAAAAAAAAAACATTTGTTGTACTCTCCGATTCTAAGTTTACCCCACTATTATGACTTCTGCTGCTGAGAAAGCTGTGAATGTGAAAAGGGTCTATATAGGTGTAGCGTTTTTTTCTCCATTCGATAAAATGAGTCCCGTTTACTTTTTGAGCAACAAATAATGACCAACATAAATTTGTATCATGATTTGCAAAAGACATCCACTAAAATGTCAAAAAATGTCAATTATTAAAAACAAATAAATAGATTATGACTTACTCTTAGATAATTAATAAGTACAGATTAAAATAATTATGTTGTTTAATTTTATATTATTATACATTACTCATAAAAAGTTCAGGATATTCGGCTTTTGGGTGAAATTTCTGGACAAACCTAAAATGCACCTTTAAATGACCTTTGAATTTGATTTGACCTCCTCTACACTTTTGAATGCACGTCTAACTGTTTCAACTGTGTTACAGTACTTTTGGCTAACAGGGTGCTTAACGGCAAAATTCACAAATGGTGTTTGATCCATGAATCGACTACTACATTTTCTGGCTCAATTAGAATTGGTATTTAAACATTCCTCTTCGTTATGTTGTTTAAAATTGTATCCTCATGAACGACAATGTTTCAACTAATCAAGGTTGCATCATTAGGGAAAGGTTTCTGGAGGCATGGTTACCTCAAATGGAGTGGCCTGCACTTTCTCCAGACCTGAATCCAATTGAAAATCTATGGGATCGGCCGAGTTACCATGTAGAGACTCGTAAACCTACACCCCAGAACCTAGATGGTCTGAGGGCCGCCCTTCAAGAAGAGTGGAATGCCATGCCTCAGCAGACAAAGAGTTGTCTTGTGAACAGCATAAGATGTCAGTGTCAAACTGTAATTGATGGTCATATGACAAATTATTAAGACATTGACATTTTTGTCGTAGTATACCCACCACTGTTGTTGACTTTTGTTTCAATAAATAGTTTGAGATAAGGAAATTTCGATTGTATGCCTGTACTTAAATGCCCTACTTTCATGTTGTAATATCACATTAGCATGAACTTTTTCCATAAATGCCACCTTAAAAGCCAGATATTCTTAACTTTGAGTAGTGTATCTTTTAAACTGAATGGCGAAAAACATTTTATCACCCATATTTTGTCTTATTTTC
The DNA here is from genome assembly GCF_903798145.1 of Danio aesculapii. Classification (NCBI taxonomy): domain Eukaryota; kingdom Metazoa; phylum Chordata; class Actinopteri; order Cypriniformes; family Danionidae; genus Danio; species Danio aesculapii. The sequence goes on along the minus strand of NC_079452.1, from coordinate 46,775,920 downwards.
CCAGCAGTTATTTAACATAGTATATTTGCAGTTAATGTTGTGAATATAGAATCACTTTTGTACTTTTTATTAATGCAAAATGGGATGCCTTGGCTTCGAATAAGATATTAATCAGCTGATATTATATTCAGTTGCATATAAGCCAAAATAGGATGGAAAAAATTATTATTTATTTATTTTAAAAGTATGATGCCTCGTTTCATCATTAGTTATTGATTGGTTATTATGGCTTATGGGCCTGGAAATAAAATAAATCATAAAAATGACTGTTTATTGTATTCATAGGTGCATGATTCACTACACCAAATAATTAGTATAAAAATATCTACCTAAAATATTAACCTCTTTTTTAATTAAAAAAAGCTAAAAGAAATTTTATTTTACAAATCATAAATGTCTTCTACCCTAATATCTGCCACTTCATTCAGATCCCAAATAAGTGCGGCGGTACAGAGGGCAAAAGTGCTCCAACCAAAAGCAGTAACATACCAGTGCTCTTTCATGCCTGACCACAACAGACCAGATTTAACTAAAGGGCCCTTCCAGTGCTTGTGTACCCTTTAATCCAGCCGGGCAGAGCTTCATTCTTGCTCAAGGGCACCTCTGTTTCTCTAGTATGGCTAAGCTAGCAGCCGTTATTAGGAACATCTGGATACTCCAATCCAGCGCTTAACGGTGGGGGGATTTTACAACAATAAATTCAGCAGATGTTGCGGGGCAAGAGTAAATATTTGTAAAGACATCAGTGATTTCCAGCGTGCTCCGCAGGGGAGGGCACATTCCGGATTACTGCTCTCCTGCTAACATACCTCCCGTCCAGGGCTAAACAGTTCGATAAATCCTCACCCTATTTCAACTCTACAGCCACAGTTTTAAACACATCCACTGTCAGTAAAATTATGAAAAACCAATGTTGATGTATGTAGAGGTATTAAAAAAGGTTTGACTTTTTAGACACACATTCTTCACTAGAATTGCGAGTTTATAATTTTGTGACTTTTCTCGTAGAATTTCTTCTCAGAGTTACAGTCCTCAGTTTCTGAAAGTTTATATCTTGCTGTTGTGGGAGTGTGAATTCTGAAGAAAAAAAAGCATGGTTTTTTATACATGAAAAAAGCAGTGATGCAAGATATAGGGCTCTATTTTAATTATCTAGGCGCAAAGTCTAAAGCGCATGGCTCAAAAGCATTACAGGCGTGTCCGAATCCACTTTTGCAATTTTAAGGACAAAAAATATGCTTTGCGCCACGGCACATGGTCTAACAGGGTTGTGCATCTCCTACTTCTTTTTACAGTCAGTTGCGTCGCATCATGGTGCATTTGCTATTTACATGGTGGATTTAAACAAATTTAAACAAACAATCTGCACAAGGATAATAAATCAGCCTCCTCCATCTGGCCTCTTTACTTTCTCTTTCCTTTCACTTTTTACTCCTTTACTTTCGTGGATAAGGAAACGGTGTTGTACGCACTTAACTGAAGACATCCATTAGCCTACATATTTAATTTAGTTTGTTAAGCACAAAGAGAGGTTTCAAAACTATTTCTAAATACAGTTCTAATTTCCAGCAATTGAATAAATGAACAATAATAATGAAGTGTGGTCAAAAATGGAGTTATATCCAAAAACACGTCTTATTCTTGTGCCCCATATAGTGACACATACATCTCCAAAACCCAACAGTTGGACACATCTACGCTTGTTTTTTATTAAAACAAATATAAATATGCATATAACAAATAATAATGCTAATAATAATAACATTATCCAAATGCCAATTGTCATGAATGAACTGAAAAAAGGCATGGAGGCAGTGGTTTTTATATTTATGTAGAAAATTATTTTTGTAATATTTTTATCCTTTAATTTTTTTCATACGTAAAGATATTTTTGTATTGCTGTACATCCTGTGTGTATTAAGCAATGTGTAAGCGTTTTAACCCACACAGGTGCTGGATAACTAACGTGCTCTGTGCTGGTCTATTTCAGTTCTTCAAAATATCAACGTGACAACAATGCACCTGAACACACCTCTATTTTAGACCAGCACGCCCCCCATAAGTCCACAAAGTGACACAAATGGATTTGCCATTTAAACAACATGGCGCAAAATGTGAAAATTAGGGTTACGCTGGTCTGAAAACAGCATCAAAATGCACCAAAAGCATCTTGCCTTATTGTGTCAGGTGTATGATAGGGCCCATAATCTCAATAGAAATTTGAGATATAAACTAAATTGAGATGTAAACCTAGAATTCTTAGGGGGGAAATCAGTTATGCAAGATACAAACTGAAAATTCTAAAAAAAATTAATTAATGATATAAACTCAGAATTAAAATGTAAACTCAGAATTGTGAGATATAAAATCAGAACTGATGAATAGAAACAGATTTGAAATATAAATTCAGAATATTGGAATCCTAAATTATGAGATATAAACTAAGGAAAAAAGGCATAATTTAAAAATGTAAACTCAAAATTAAGATAAATAAACTTGAAATAAATAAAATCTCAGAAAATTAAATTCTTAGAAATAAAATATGAATGTAAGACATGAACTAAAATACAGAAATAAAACCAGAATTATGAGATATTATATCAGAATTGCAAAATATAAATTCACAATTCTGAGAAATATATGTTTCATTTTGATATAATCCCATAAGTCTAATGCTGGGTTCACATCAAACACAGAATTAAACATCCATGTGAATAAATTACATACAGAGTCACATACAAATGTAAATGTACAAATACAATACAGTGCAAGGAATTGAGACGTAAACTCAGAATGTAAAAAAAATTAAATTAGAAATCTGAAAAAAAGTCAGAATTGTATAATATAAACTCAATATAATATAAAATAAAATAATAAATAAATAATAAATAATAAATTGTGATAAAGGTGGTTCATTCCACTGTGGCGACTCCTGATTAATAAAGAGACTAAGCCAGAAAGAAAATGAACAAATGAATGATTGAAAATTGTAAAAAAATTCTCACAATAGTGATTCTCAAAAAAAAAAAAAGATAAATTAACATTTATAAGATAAAATATATTACCATTTTATTTTTTTATCTTGTGGCGGAAATGGCTTTCCACGCATGTTTAATTTAATGCTCTTGAGTGTATTTGGAGAAAGTCCTGCAGATGTTTGCCCTTCCTCCCAAACCACATACTTATTAATTTGTTCTTATGCTTAAAAAATATTCAGTAGATCCCAGCTGTATAACCTCAGTGGAAATCTGTGGGAAAGATCTCCAGCTCTTGCTAACTCACACACTGTTATCCACATTACACTTAGCCAAAGTACTAACCCTGCCTCCCCTGAGCGCCCACAGGCTGTGGGTCAATTCCAGGCCTCCTCCAGCCAAACCCACAGGGAGAGGAGCCTGTCAATGTGCAAACCGACAGTGCTGAGCTCTGTGGTCTACAAGGGGGTCACAGGACTGACTCTGTTCCTCACAGATCCTCACACACACACTGCAGACTGTGACCCAACCAAAACCAATGAGCTATTCTGGGCAATGCCTCCACTAAGATTGCAACCTTTGGTAAATATGAGCATAGAAGACTATAAAAATGTAAAATTTTAACCCTTTTTACCTCCTGGTCAAAGTATTAATAAAAAACTCATTGTAATTGCAAACAAAGCATGATTTTATATCTATAAAGATCTCTTAAATATACAGTTGATGTCAGAATTATTTGCCCCCCTTTGATTTATTAATTTATTTTTATATTTCCCAAATGATATTTAATAGAGCAAAATTTTTTAATTTTTTCAGAAACATTTTAAGGTCAAAAATATTCGCCCCTTTAAGCTATAATTTTTTTTGATAGTCTACAAAACAAACCATTATTATACAATAACTTGCCTAATTACCCTAACCTGCCAAGTGACCTAGTTAAGCCTTTAAATGTCACTTTAAGCTGTATAGAAGTGTCTTGAAAAATATCTAGTCAAATATTATTTACTGTCATGGCAAAGATAAAATAAATCAGTTATTAGAAATGAGTTATTAAAACTTTTATGATTAGAAATGTGCTGAAAAAAATCTCTGTTAAACAGAAATTGGGGGAAAAAAAATAAACAGGGGGACTAATAATTCTGACTTCAACTGATATGCACAATTATAGCGCCGCTATGATTTCATATAAACAAAATAATAACAGTAATAATAATAATTTGAAGCATATTTTCATAGTTTTGACTTTTTTAGTACAACTCAGTGACATGCAACAGGAGATTATTCAACCACGACCTTCTGTTTTACATATGATGAAACAGACACATGCCAAACTTGCACTCATAACATAACACTCATTTCCACCTTCAGGGCAATATTTAAGAAGTTCCAGTCAACTGAAAGTTCAATGAATAAGCCTGGAAGAAACGTTTCTAACATGCTCCAATGCACTACCTCAGGAGGATGTTCCAATAATAAAAAATCATAGCTGGAGAATTGCAGAAGTTAGCTTGGTCTTGGATCAAAAAGTCTCCAAACCTACACTCACATGTCACCAATATCACCACTAATTTTTTGAAAGGGTTTCAAGAAAGGGAAAAAAAACTATTCATATCATCTTCAGTTTGAGTCAAAAAAAAAAAAAACTAAACATTTTTTTATATTATTTAGCAAGGAAGCAAAAATTAGTGGAGGGCACTTAATATAACATTAAAAGCACAATGTAGGACTTTTTCATTAAAACTGAGAAAAAAAAACATTAGAACAGTGTTATATATTTTGCTGATTTATGTACTTTATCACAAATGTTTTAAAGAATCTTAATATCCAGAAATAAGCAGTTGACACGGACAGACCACCAAAGATGCTTTAATATGATAAACATATTTTTAGACTGCACAGAGCAGAATTATAACAGAACACTACACTGTATTTAGTATGTTAAAACAATACTGCTTCATGACTGGACCATGATTTCTGCAGGACTCTCACAATGAAGAAGACAACTCCTATGATTCCACATTCAGTCACAGCGTGATTACACTTTTTGTTTGTTGTTAATACGAGCCCTCTAGCAGCAAAAATTGCATACTGTGCCTTTAGGGTATAGGAAATAAGTAGTGCCAGACTGAATCTGTGGACAGTTTTTGCCATTTCAGCACAGAAGTGTAAAATATTTACATGTATTCATTCATTCATTTTCTTTTCGGCTTAGTCCCTTTATTAATCAGTGGAATAAAACCCCAACTTATCCAGCCTACGTTTTACGCAACGGATGCCTTTCCAGCTGCAACCCATCACTGGGAAATCCATACATACTCATTCACAAATATACACTACGAACAATTTTAGCTTACTTAATTCACCTATACCGCATGTCTTTGGACTGTGGGGGAAATCAGAGCACCTGGAGGAAACCCATGCGAACATGTGGAGAAAATGCCAACTCCAAACAGAAATGCCAACTGACCCAGCCGAGGCTCAAACCAGTGACCTTTTTGCTGTGAGGCGATCGTGCTAACCACTGCGCCATTTACATGTAATTAGATCTCATTTTACATAAATTATCTAAACATTGGCTTATTATTTAAAAGTAATAATGAATGAAGAAATTAATATACATTTACACAGATTTACATAAATAAATAAATAGACTGAATCACACGCTCAAAGATCTGAGTTTTCTGCATGGGTCTAGTGATGATATACAGTATGCCACGTGTGAAAATGTTACTCATAGTTCATCAACCTGCACATTTTGCATATTTAAAGCACATTTGTCTCTTTGTATCTCATTTACCATGCAACTTATATTACATTGTCATACATGCCTTCTTTCAAACCACCTTTAGAGCTTCTACAAATCATCAGCCTTTGTTCAAAGCAGCAACACAAGACATGACGCTTTTCAGGCTGCCATCTGCTGGTGTGACAGAAAATAATTCACTGACGCAAACATGTCTCACTGCAATACAAGCCTGCTCTCTGCTGGACAAAGACGACTTCAGCAGATTTAACTACAGAAACACTGGGTGTGTGGACAACCAAACCAGTCATTTCTTTTTTAAATGTAGGTTTATCTAGCCATAAATAAGCTTTCCTCCTTTTTGGAAAGGACAATATTTGGCAGAGGTACAATCATTTGAAAATCTAGAACCCGATAGTTAAAAAATAAATCTAAATACTGAGAAAAAGTTGTCTGAATTAAGCGCTTGGCAATGGATATTACTAATCAAAAAAATATGTTTTGATATATTTACACTAGAGTCGAGCACAGTACAATTTAGATTTTCTAAATATCATCATCTGTAATGATATAATATTTTAATGAAATTATATTGTTGTTTATTGTTAGTAAATGTTCCACAATTTATATATTATACATACACTCACCGGCCACTTTGTTAGGTACAGCTCACTAGTACTGGATATTGGACCCACCATTTGCCTTCAGACCTGCCTTAATCCTTCGTGGCATAGATTCAACAAGGTACTGGAAATATTTCTCAGAGAGTCTGGTCCATATGATAGCATCACGCAGTTGCTGCAGATTTGTCGGCTTCACATCCATGATGCGAATCTCCCAATCCACCACATCCCAAAGGTGCTCTATTGGATTGAGTTCTGGTGACTGTGGAGAGCATTTGAGTGCAGTGAACCCATTGTCATGTTCAAGAAACCAGTCTGAGATGATTCACGCTTTATGACATGGTGTGAATTGTAGCCTCAGTTTCCTGTTCTTAGCTGACAGGAGTGGCACCCGGAGTGGTCTTCTGCTGCTGTAGCCCATCCGCCTCAAGGTTGGATGTATTGTGCATTTAGAGATGCTCTTCTGCATACCTTGGTTGTAACGAGTTATTTGAGTAACTGTTGCCTTTCTTTCAGCTCGAAACTGTTTGGCCATTCTCCTCTGACCTCTGGCATCAACAAGGCATTTGCGCCGACAGAACTGCCGCTCACTGGATGTTTTCACTCTTTCAGACCATTCTCTGTAAACACTAGAGATGGTTGTGTGTGAAAATCCCAGTAGATCAGCAGTTTCTGAAATATTCAGACCAGCCCGTCTTGCACCAACCATGCCACGTTTAAATTCACTAGAATCATCGTTCTTTCCCATTTTGATGCTCGATTTGAACAGCAGATCGTCTTGACCATGTCTACATGCCCAAATGCATTGAGTTGCTGCCATGTGATTGGCTAATAAGAAATTCGATAGGTGTACCTAATAAAGTGGCCAGCGAGTGTATATACAGTACATTCGTTCTTTCAATTTCTTTTCAGCTTAGTCCCTTTATAAATCTGGAGTCGCCACAGAGGAATGAACCGCCAACTTATCCAGCATATGTTTTATACAGCGGATGCCCTTCCAGTCGTAACCCATCTCTGGGAAATATCCATACACACTCACTCACACTCATACACTACGGGCAATTTAGCCTACCCAATTCACCTGTACCACATGTCTTTGGACTGTGGGGGATACCGGAGCACTCGGAGGAAACCCACGGGAACGCAGGGAGAACATGCAAACTCCACACAGAAACACCAACTGACCCAGCCGAGGCTCAAATCAGCAACCTTCTTGCGGTGAGGCGACAGCACTACCTACTGCGCCGCTGCGTCGCCCTATATACAGTACAATAATGTAGATCCATTAAGTTGAAATGAAAACATGTTTATATAGTTTTTTGTTGTTTGTGACTGATACATGAGGTGAATATAGAGACAGTGGACTAATCATATTAAATCCATGTTAGATTCAAATAGACTGATGCTAGTGAACGATACCCCAGTTGTACATTATATTTAATATTGCTAACAAGATGAGGCAAAAAATCAATAAATCAAGACATAATTGTGAGTGTTTCATTTTCTCTTATTTTCTTTTCCCTCAAGACATTTGATATCAGTAGGTGGAATGAAGCACATTCACCCTCACCTGAGCATGCAACCTCACGCACACACACACACGCACAACCTGGATTCACAAGCAGCCTATTTTTAAGGCAGCACTTTCTTATGTTTTACAGGTGGATAATCACATTCTCAAGCAAATCTCTCTCTTTTTTCACCTCTAAAGTCACTCATCAGGGAATCTGCATTTCAATTCACCGACAAATTTGTAGCACAAAGGCTCAATCAAAGTTTCAGGATCACAGGAGGATCAGAGTGATGAAAAGTTGTAGAGGATCTGTGGCAGACGAGTGGCAGACGAGGCCGCTTGTAAAGGTGACATTAGAGGCTGTTTTTACCCTGTATGCAGACTAATGAGCAGCCAAAGACAAAGAGAAAGAGAGAGAGCACTGTCAAGCATATTTTCCTCTTCAAACACTCAGAACCGCCCATACAGAGCTTTTACGCAGCCCCGTCTACTTCAAAAGGCCCATTTCTTCATTCTCCTAAAGAGGTGAGCCAGTGTATTTTTAGTCCCAGTCTTCATTAAAACATCCTGATGATGCTTCATACACCCTGTTCTTTTATGTCATTATCAATGTCATCCTTTCGGGTGTTACGCACCAGCATGTGATGAAAAGTGTTCGGTTAGGGCTTGCTTTGAAGTGCTGTACTACACAAACTCTGAATCTCCAAAGCTGTTCAACATCTCTGACATCTCATTAAAGAGTCTGAGACATGGACTGACATGTTTCCCCTAATTGCATCTTGATCTATTGCCATACGTGTGTGAGAGTAAAAATCCATCACACATACTAACATACTCATAGGACAGGTAGATTCCAGTATGTTATCATACAGACTTAGCATTGAAAATAAATGGGTTATATGCACGGTTACTTCTTGGTTTGCAATAAACCAACTTTGCATTTCTAGTAAACTGTTTGCTTTGCCGCTGGTCAATGTGCAACTCGGCTGATTCAAGCAAACTCTGAAGGGGTTGCACACTGGATCAGAACTGCTGTACTGTATTGCCAATTGGCTGGGATGAAATATAATATAAATGTTTTTATAAAGGTAAAGGTTTACTCACGCTCCACTTACGTCCATAACTTTAGCTAGCTATCTAGTAGAACAATAGATAGATGCTGAGTGGTGCCAACAATGTGTGCGCATTAAAGGGATAACTTAGCCTTTAGTTTAGGGATAGTTAATGAAAATTGTCATCATTTATTCATCCTCCTCTTCTTCCAGACCTTTATGACTTGATCACAAGAGAAGATATTCTGGAGACGGTTAAAAACTGGTAGCCATTGACAGGGGTGTAGTGGACATTTTAAAAGTGGGGGGGACAGCTGTATGAAATCCAAAGGTTTACATTTTTAATCAGCTGTTTCCAAAGGGTCTGTCTCTGAAAGTGCAGGGGACGTATCCCCCCATCCCCCCCTCGGTTGATACTCCCCTGGCCATTGACATCCAGTCAATGGCTACTGGTTTTCAACATCCATCAAAATATCTGCTGTTGTGTTAACAGATTGCACAGATTGTTGGCACCACTCAGCGTCTATCCATAGTGCTACATAATAGCTAGCTAAACGTATTGATATACATATCCTGAACATTGACAACAGTATAACATAAAAAATTTGACTTGACTCATTCAATGCATTTTTGGCGACTACTACAAATATACCTATGCATTATAGTTTTGTAGTCCAGGGTCACAAATACTTTCTTAAATTCAGTTTTATTCCCGTTAATAAATATATTCTACTGTACAACTGTAATACGGGCCATTATTAGGCCCACACGGAATCTGCGTGTGCAGAAATCCGCAGATTTTAGCCTGTCATTGAGTCTATTTATTTACTTGTCTAAATGTGTGTACATTTATGTTTGTTCAGTTTTTTAATTAATTTCAGTAATATTATTGACTAATATAAAAAAGTTAATATGATTTATTTACAATATAGTTTGTAAAGTAATATTTTCTGTATTTTAGTAGTTATATTATATGAGAGACTTGCTTTGTTTACCAGATAAGTGGATCTAGATGAATATGCATTATAACCATTAAAGAAAAGTTAAAAAGGTATTATTTTTTATTTCATATATTAAGATTTTAGTTATGATACCCCCAAAATAATTCCTGCATAAATCCGCAGATTTTTTTTACAAAATGTCCGCAGATTCTGTCTGGCCCTAGCCATTAGGCCTATATGTTTGTCACCATTTTGTGTAATGTGGCATAAAATGGTGTACGGCTCTGGTGAAGTGATTCCACAAGCATTATGTGCTTAAGTATGCGTGTAAACAAAACTGAGGTATTCATTGCCACAGAAACAAATGCAGATGCATATTTAAAGTCTGCCTGAATCTGAAGTTGCTGAGAATTTGTTTTCAATATGTTGATGTACTTCCAACTGAAACAGAACATTGAGTAGAGAGTGGGGCTTTTCTTTACACATCATTCCCTGGTAGCAAACTAGCGGTAAGAGGGGCGTGATTAAGAATAATATTTTGCAGTTGCTCTTAAAGCCCTCAAGTAGTAATATGCATTGCTAAGAACTCAATTTGGACAAACGTAAAGGTTATTTTCTCAATATTTAGATTTTTTTGAACCCTAAGATTTCAGATTTGTAACACAACCAAATATTGTCATATCCTAACAAAAGCATACATCAATGGAAAGTTTATTTATTCAGCTTTCAGATTATGAAAATCTGAAAGTTTATGATTGATCTCAAAAAAATCTCCAAAGTTTTGTGATCCAGGGTCACAAGTAGTCTTTCTGTGGTTTGAAATTCACAGACACTACAGTTTATATGACAATTTGTTTGTGTTCAATTCTATTTTTAATATATTCATCCAAAATTCTGCTCTGTACAGTAATTTCCATTTTATGACTACATTTCATGACGCTCCAATTTCCAAGGCATAGGAACCACGCAGACCTACAGCAGCCCTTTTAATCTTAAAAACAGTGTTTCTAACATTCCAAACAGAGTATGGCTTCCATTAATCCTGCAGATGCTTCTCAAAACATGTCTACAATAATTTCAGAAACAGAATATGAAGCAAGACAAGTGGGAGCTGGAGATTATATGGGAAATCTCTGGGTGTCCACATCTCAACACTCTTCAACTACAGCACTCCCATAGGAAACAGATGGCAGCCGAAACCCTCCTTTCAATCTCTGAAGCGATTGAAAATCATTTTCGGTAAAGATTACCAAATGTGGCCATCTCTGGCTGAAACAAATGAACACAGATGTAGTTTTCCATTTAACAGCCTGTTTATATCTTGCAGATTCCTCCCAGAGGAGGACAGGGGTTTGGTCTTTCAAGTGGTAATAGATGGTGGAGACCACAACCCGTTTCTGAAGCCAAGGCATTTTCCAATACAAATGATCAGTCAAGAACACATAAACATGCCAATGAGCTAAACACACATACTCACTTACAGTACGTATACACACTCCACTTGTATTCTTCATATTTTCTTCATTACACAATCATATAATCAGTATAGAAATCTGAGTGAATTCAACTGCACAATGAAAACAGGATAGGGCTGTGATCTCACTTACTCTCAGGTTTCGAAGGCACCTTTGGGAATTGAACCTCTGTCTGTGGAGGCCTAGTCTTCAACCATTAGGTCACAAACCCATGTCACACAAAATTGGATAAAGTTACAGCTGAATAATGAATAATTCCTGAATAATGCAGGAATAGCCATGCTCGTGTTTTGTTAAGCTGGTTCTGTGAGCCGACACCAAGGTACATCATGTTGGTAAGAGTTAAATTACCATCCTGACTAAAATGAGAGCATCCTGACCTTTTCAAACTTGTTATACTCCTAGAGGAGTTTAACTGCAGAGTGAGGTTATTATAGTAAAAACTGCAATAAGAATTCAAACACAGAGAAATCAAACACAGAGAGTTTTTAAAAAAACATTTTGTAGGACGAACTACTTTCTTCTGCCATTCATTCACAGCTGCAGTTGACGTCAGAATAGCAGAATCCGTTACTAATTCACCACTTTAGAGCTAGTATTTGAATGATTCGCTAGCGTAAAGTCTAAAGTGATGATAAAACAGGTGATTTTGCTCACATTTTAAGATTATAAGGCTAAACAGCATGAAATTCCATCAGTCTAGAGACATTTTCCAACGCAATCACTACCAGATGACTGTTCTGTTTGCGATAAGAAAAAACGCTAATCACATGCGGGCATTTCTTCTTTCTTTTCTTTTTACTGAACTAGTCTGCAGTAACAAAAACAGGAACATTCTAACGTCATTAGAAACAAACAGATGGCCAACCAAAAATTAACTTTTAGAATAAAAGCAGTTTATACATTTTTTTAAAACCATTTTAAGGTCAAATTTATTAGACCCTTTAAACTATTTTTTTTTCCGATAGTCTACAGAACAAACCATCATTATACAATACCTTGCCTAATTACCCTAACCTGCCTAGTTAACCTAATTAACCGAGTTAAGCCTTTAAATGTCACTTTAAGCTGTATAGAAGTGTCTTGAAAAAATCTAGTCAAATATTATTTACTGTCATCATAGCAAAGATAAAATAAATCAGTTATTAGAAATGAGTTATTAAAACTATTATGTTTAGAAATGTGTTGAAAAAACAGGGGGACTAATAATTCTGACTTCAACTGTATGTATGTATGTATATATATATATATATATATATATATATATATATATATATATATATATATATATATATATATATATATATATATATATATATATATATATATACATATATATATACACACACACACGTTTAGGCATAGCACATGGATGGTTCAAACCTAAAAGAAATTCACTAAAAGCAAGATTTAAGGCATTTGGCAGGCAATTTATTTCCCAAAACCACCAAAAAAAAAATTATCCCTCGGTCCTGACAGTTCCTAACAAGATCTCTGAGGATTTGACAGATGATTGCCTCATTATGTGGTTTATGTAATGAGAGAGATGTGGGGGAGAGGAGTCAGATACAGAAACCCTGCTGTAAAACTATTACAGCAGAACGAGCTCGAACCTGACAGGATGAAAACAAAGTCATCTCACATAATCGAGACTGGAACATATCGTCAACATTTCTGTCAGCAGAGTATATAACCCACTGATGCTATAAATACGCCCCAGATGCCCTGTGGTTGTGGCGTTCCAGTGTTTCACACAGTAATGTGGAGGTTTGGGGGTGAAGAGCGCTTTAATTCTCTTCTCCCATTACAGCGGTGCTGTAACAGATAGGCAATGTCAGCGCCCTGTGAGACGTGTGAATGTGGGATGTCTTCTCCTCCAGGCATGTGTAATTTGTGCTGGCCTGGGACAGAAGCGGAGAGAATGAGAACAGGGCCTTGATCCATCAGTGGTTAACCGTAGCTTAATGAGGGGGAAAAACAGTGACGCAACCCTCAACTCAGATGTCACAAAGCTCTAAAGAAGCACTTGAATGGCCACAGCAGGACTAATTTTAACACGGCTGGCATGATCACAGACAGACACACTGACACCATGACTGAAGAATCTCAGCAAGAGATTTGATACCACTGTGCAACCCTATGCCTGATATAGACAGCAGAAAGAGGAAATGGTTTTCTCGGATGACCCTGGAGAATTATCAGTAACGGCTGTATTGAAACCATTTGTAGATTAAAATGCATTAGTTCTTTATAGATATTGAATGCTAGATTGTTTTTAAATAAAATAACTTAATATTAAAAATAAAACTTTTTTCTTTTCTATTCCTAGGTGCATATTTAGCCCCTAGTCTGAGTATATTAATTTGTTTACTTTTTTGTATATTTCCTATTATTTCTTGCCGTATAGATGAGACTTTATTTGTATGTGCATGTGCATTAAAATAACCAACGATCAATAAAAATAAATAAATTAAAAAATAAAATAAAACTGTATAAGTTTAAATATATTTTGAATATTATTTTGCTTTTAATTAATTTACATTTTACATGTTTATATTTTTGAATTTATGTACATTATTTTGTGACTGTGTGTGTGTGTGTGTGTGTGTGTGTGTGTGTGCGTGTGTGTGTGTGTGTGTGTGCTGTGTGTGCACATATATACACGCTGTTGTGTGAATTTTTATAAATATATCTCATTGGTTGTAAAATACTTAAATTGTACTTGAATATTTTTAAATGAATAAACATTTTTATAAATGGATTCTAAGTGCTATATTGTGAGATTAAAAAAAATATTGTATGTATATCATACAACAGATGTGGGGCAGGGAAAAAGCCAGTCAAACATCCAGAAAAAAAAACTAAGAGAAAAGAAGCCAATTCCAAATTTGAGCTTAAAGTTGTACCCTATTTAAGGACTCTTACATATGACATTTGTTTTGTAAATGAAGATGTGGATTTGTTTTTAATACCCCTTTGTATTTATTTCTCTATTTTCATATGGCTTATGTATTTTATTTTATTTTATTACTATATTTTGTAACTACTGATCTCTTGTCATTATTTTACTCTTTATGTGAATTATTATTAAACCAATCACTTGCACTAAAAGTTCTTACCTTTGATTAGACATATGCAGATATTCAGTAATTCAATATATCGTGCTAATGAATGTGTATAATATTGATATGATGGGTACTTTAAATTATTGTGAATAGTTATTTATCATGTAATCTTTAAGAGTGCTTTTTCAGAATATTCAGATTGTTGTATTGGCAGTGGTTGTTACACATCACCATATACTGGAGGACTTGTTAGGTGATTTATTTTTAAACAAAATTATTGTTAATCTGTCATATGACATTGACCTTTTGTTTGTTGTACAATAAGGCTCTGTTATTTATCTGATGTTAATGTAATGACAACTGCAAAAGCATTCTTAGTTGATGTTAATTGCTTAATTAATGCCTAATAATAACGCATTAAAATTAAAGGTTGTTTTCTTCTTATTAAATGAAGTTAACAGCTAATAAAATCAGTTGTTTTTTATATTAGCTGTAATGTACAATTATAATATGGCTTTCTCACTGTTTTAATGCACTGACTAACATTTACTGTCAAGACTTTGTTGCACAGGCGTCAAACTCAGCTCCTGGAGGGACGCAGCTCTGCACTGTTTAGCTTTAACTAGGGCTGCACGATATTGGAAAAAAATTATATTGTGATATTTTATTTTTCTGTGATAAATATTGTGATTTGAATACAGTTTTACAAGATAGTTTGAACAGCACTATTTGATGGTTTTCTGGGGAGTCTAACAGTATTCAGATACAGGAATTGAATAACCACAATGCAAAAAAAAAGCTTTTCATATTTTGCATTGCCTCATTTCTAGTCCAAATATCTAATAGATCAAGTAAAAATATTGTTTTGTTTTCAACTCCAAAAGAAATAGGTCAAAATTAGGGTTTTTACCTTAAAACAAGTACAATTATCTGCCAGTGGCGTAAGTAAAAAAAAAATCGTTTTTTCTATTTGAAATGTAGATATTTGGACTTTTCAACAATTCTAAGTAAGAAAAAAAATTTGTTGCATAAATTGTATAAATGACATACAAATACAGTATTAAAAAATGCATTGCTCCGGGTACGTTTTATAGCACGTTTCAGATGACAAATCTACCAGAGGGTGCAGTCTACATTTGTGTGAATCTGAAATATACTTTGGATAAATTTTGATGCAACCTATATCAGAATCTCTTGCAAATTCAAGTAACTAGTGTTTTAGTGATGATAATACATTTCCTTACTCTGGGATATATGGACATTATATAACTTCAATATATATACGGTATATATAATATCTTGAAATGTGCACATTGCAATATCGATGCTGCAGCCCTTTATATATTGATATATTGAGCAGCCCTAGTTTTAGCCCTAATTAATCACACCTAATCAAATTATTTGCGTCTTTCAGGCTTGTTTGAAACCAACAGGTAATGCCACGGTCACACGAGTTTGAGCACACGAAATTCTGTTGTACGGTGCTGCGAAAAGTGGTGGGATTAAACAAGATGTTTAAACTTTGCAATGCAGCGAAATGCGAAGCTTGCCGCACGAGCTTGCGTTTCCATTCTGACGGATTTGCGTGAGTATGAATGAAAGTCTATGGGGCTTTAGTGTGTTGAAGCAGGGCTGGAACTAAACTGTGCAGGGCTGCGGCCCTTCAGGAACTAAGTTTGACACCCCTGCTTTACTGTAAAGTTTGTGTTATTAGACTTGTTAAGGTAATCTTTTTTTTTCAGCGTAGCTCATCATCGTGATAATACCATGTATCGTAACATCATCTTCAGCAATTGATACCAGCAGAAGCCTACTTTAAGCCTAGTTACATAAGAAAAGACAAAAGAAAAGAATCCTAATGTCCATAAAGTGAACAGCACGAAACTGGCAAAGCAGTGTATGCGCTTCAACAGGGTTCTGTTTCAAGAGTTGAGCACGTCTTGTTTTTGTAATGGATGTGATCAGCATCAGTTACTGAGGTCACGCCCCTCGCAGTCCCTCAGGGGACGAGCCAGGGCCGCCAGCGGTCAGTATTTGTTAGCGGCTTGTTAAAAGCGAGCACCACGCTGTGATCTCGAAGCACACGGTAACATGAGACAAACCAAGCGGGCATCTGGTTCTGGTTAGTGCATTGGAAATCTGATTAAAGGAAAATTTCCAGGCATATTGAAAAGTATTCAGCGTAATTACTGAGAACAGCTTAGACAGATCAGACCACAAAGAACTAAACATGAAACCAATGTTGTGGTTCGCCCCTCTATTAAATATGAGACACAGTAATAGTCCGGGAGGGAAGCGGGTCTCAAGTGAACAAATTGATGTGGACAGAGAGGGTTTAGGTTGTGTTTGGGGATAGGCAGGGCTCTTTTAAAGTTAATGGGATATTATGTTCCTTTCCAGTTGAAAATCCTCAGACTTCAGTGGAATAAAAGCTTAACGCGATGCCAAAAAAGTTCTTCTCAGTGTCAAGAGGTTTTGATAAACTACAGCTACAACACGAACAGCCAAGCCAAGAAACTGAATGAAACCACAATGACCACAGTCAGTTCATTTTAGAAGAGGAAAAAAAAACAGGTCTGTGCAAGCGTGAGGCACAGCCAAACCTCAGTGTAGACAATAAATCGTATTAGCACAAATAAAAGTCTTGATGGATGACTGCGTTGAGGTCAATGTTTAACAACAAGTCTCTCCTTTTTCTGTTGAGTGCTGAAATCAAAACCATATGTGGAGTATTTGTGTATTAGGGTTTATTGTAAGGGCTCTTCCTGGAAACAAAAAATCTGCACAACTGGGAAAACGTTGCCAAAACCGAGGGATAGATTTCGTTAAGTACACAAACAGCATTTTCCACTTACAGATGTCCATTATTCTGCTTTATTAATACAAAACACTAAGTAATATGAGTTTTCAGGCCATCAGAGATGACTACTCGTCAGCCTGCACTCATTTTCACAGCAAAATATTTACACTAGAGAACATAAAATCCCCTAACAATTTTAATGGAATGGCAACCATGTGTAGTGCAGAACACAAGAGGGCAGTCTGATCCCTTCACTTTAAACAACAAGGATGAGGCATTGTAGAAGGTCTGATGAAACGGATTGTAATTAGAGAGATTTGACTCACAGAAACTGGATCAGAAGAGTCTGGAGGCAAATAAACTTTATGAAAGAACTGAAGGGTAGATGTGAGGCATAGTTCACAAAGAGGAACAAGTGAAACTGCTGTCATTATTCCATCACCTTCCTGACTTTCCTCTGTGGAATACAAAACAAAAATAAATATTTTGAACAACATTTCAGTTTCCGTCTTTTCAATTACAGCTTATGGATGAACAATTTGGATTTTAAAAAATTGACTTTGTAGTAGGACTGGGCCGATAAATTATATTATATACACGATTTGAGCACTGGACTTTTTTATTTCATATAGATCTAAGAGCCAATCACACAGCAGAAATGTGCAACAATGGGAATCTAAAAGTGCGTTAATATTAGAGATGTACCGAATTTTCAAAATATGTTCGAAAGTATGTTATGCCAATTAATGGACCCTTTAATTTCTGTGGCTTCAGCCATTGTTGGGGTACTCTTTTAAATATGGAAGCATTAACAACTATATCTAAATATATATCGTTATTGTTCAATATGGACAATAATTATCAAGATTACATTTTTGCCATATTGCTCAGACCTACTTTGTAACAGGTTTTATTTGAGAATGAAAACAATTCGATCAGATGACTTTTCTGCTTGATAAAGTTACAAACATTGTGTCCTGCATTTGAATTTGTGTAAAGATTAAAAAAACATGAGCAGAACTGAATGAAGTCATCTATTAAACTACTTAAGAGAAAGTGGTACTTTCTACATAAAAGGCACACCAAGCTAAATTCCAACTATACCAAAGTGTGAGTGGCATGTGCATATCTGTATAAGTTTATGTCATTTACATTTAGCTTTTTAGCTGGTGCTCATAATGAAGGTGCTTTAACAAAATTAAGATTGCAGTATTAGTTTTTGAAACTAAGAATCCCATTTTCTGTTTAAAATAAATAGATAAATAAATAGGATTGTTACATTAAACGCCTGTTAAAACAAAACAAATTGTGTAATCTATAAATTCCACATTAATTTGATTATAAAAATAAACAAATTAAAATGCTTGCTGTGAGCATAATTAGGAGAAATGGGTTATTTAGCTCGTAGAAGATTTGATGACCAGGTTTGAGATCATTTACCCAAAACAACGTGTCCAGGTGAAGAACGCAGGTAAACTGTGCACTCACGGTCCCCCCAAAAAAACATAGATGGCAAAAACTAAACTGAAACGTACATGTGGATCCTAAACTACTAAAACATTATAAACTAGATCTTTCAGCAATAACAATTACGTTCAAAGTAAACAATTAGTTAAAATGATTCTCAAATGTATAACGTTTAAGACAAAAACACTCATAACAAATCCTTTTTTTAAAATAATATAATATAATAAACCAAAGCGAACCATTGTCAGTAGGCCTGCGTTGTTGTTTTTTTATATTTACAAACAGCAAGTACGATATCAATCTTTGGCTAACGTTAGATTTGAAAGCAATGTATCGACTAAGTTAGGCCTAAAGTTAATCCGGTCATTTTACTTACCTTTCACGTGGGAAACACAAGGACCACATTAAGAGCCATGAAACCAATCTGATTTGTATGTTGTATTTCAAGCCCTCTAAATAGACTCTGTAGTTTTGTTTGAATAATTAAGACGCTACTGACTTAAAATTGTCATCAATACAAATATGGCGCGTAAACGACAACTGACTACTTTTGTTTACATAAAGAGAGAGTGCGCCAAACACCATAATAGGGAAAAAAGTGAGGACGAACCTGAATACAATCCTCATTGGTTAACGTGGTTAACGTGTATCGTTCCTCATCAATTTTACTCTTGAACTCCATTTTGTGAAAGGGTGAGAGTCTACAAAACAGCGGTAAAACACAAATGCTCTGTAAAATACTAGGATTAGGCAATTAGGGTGATTTGTTGTCATTTAATATTGGCCAGTACATGACGTCAGAAGTATGCATTGCCTTATTTAAAAAAAAAAAAAAAAAAACTAAGATGAAAATAAGCTGTTTGGACAACACTGTATGTGCCCACTGTCATATTGGAGTGATATAAAGACAGTCTCTTTTTAAAATTAACTGACGTTAAAATAGGACCAGGGTGACATGGAGGCTCAGTGGTTAGCACTGTCACCTTACAGCAAGAAGGTTGCTGGTTCGAGTGCCGGCTGGGTCATTTGGCATCTCTGTGTGGAGTTTGTATGTTCTTCCCATGTTTGCGTGGGTTTCCTCCAGGTGCTCCAGTTTCCTCCACAGTCCAAAGACGTGGTACAAGTGAATTGAATAAATTGGCTGCAGTTAATGTGTGTAAATGAGTATGAATGGGTGTTTCCCAGTACTGGGTTGCAGATGGAATGGTATCCGCTGTTCAAAACATATGCTGGATAAGTTAGCGGTTCATTATGCTGTGGCGACCCCTGCTGAATAAAGGGACTAAGCCGAAGGAAAATGACTCAGACAATCTCAGTTGAGGCCCAACACAACCTGAAGTAGGAGTGTGGTTTTCCCCGCCCACCATGTATAAACATGTCCACATAACATTTTTTGCAAATAAACTGGGATTAAAATATTTGCTACAACTCTCTGTGATTTTAATTAGTTTTACAAGTTTAAAATGTTTTTAAAACAGCATGTTTGTGATCTCTATGTAATTCTTAACCTAATAACCACAGGCACATAATGTCAGTAAACGCTAATATTTGTGTATGTGTGTACTGCAAATGGCATTAGTGTGAGACTCCATTTCAGAAAGGCTTGAACAAACTCCACCACAAATACATGAAATAAACTTGAAAAAATGAGTAGGGCCAGACAGAATCTGCAGACATTTTTTGCTATTTCTGCTCAGAATTGTTAAAAATCTGCGGATTTATTTTGGGAGTATCATAACTAAAACTTTAATATAATAAAAAGTAATACCTTTTTAACTTTTATTTATTGTTTACAATGCAAATCCAATTAGATCCACTTTATTAGGTAAACAAAGCAAGTCTTCTATATAATATATCTACTAAAAGACAGAAAATATTACTTTACAAACTATATTGTAAATAATTCATATGAATAATTTCATATTAGTCAATAATATGACTGTAATTAATTTAAAAAACTGAATAAATACAAATTTACACACAGAATTAATGAGGGGCTAAAAATCTGCGGAATTCTGCACGCGCAGATTCTGTGTGGGCCTGTTAATGAGCTGTATTTCAGGTTAATCCGTGTCTGTCTCTGTCACTGTGCTGTTTATCTGAGGCAAGGCATGATGGGAAGCACACATGTGGGAACAGTGCATGGGAGAAGCATTTATTTGCATTTAAAGCCACAGCCTACAAAAACAGCTGCAATGTACTCAGACACCAAATGGGCATATTCTGGAGGCTATAATAAATTATCTGATGGGTATTTTGAGTCGAGACTTTACAGACACATTCTGGAGATACCAAAGGCTTATCTTACATCATGATCCTACATCTTGTAAAATGGGTTAAATAGGTTTTTAGTTACTTCATTTTCATTGACACATCAGTCAACTTCCACTAGACACCTAGTCACCAAAAATACATGTGGATTTTGAATATTTTACATTTTATTTGTAGTTTAAATTATCCAATATGCCAATTAGATTTCGTACAAAAAAAAAAAAATTTAAATCCTACATAACATTATTAGTGTTAAAAGTGGGCGACGCAGTGGCGCAGCAGGTAGTGCTGTCGCCTCACAGCAAGAAGGTCGCTGGTTCGAGCCTCGGCTGGGTCAGTTGGCGTTTCTGTGTGGAGTTTGCATGTTCTCCCTGTGTTCACGTGAGTTTCCTCCGGGGGCTCCGGTTTCCCTCACAGTCCAGACATGTGGTACAGGTAAGCTAAAATTGTCCATAGAGTATGAGTGTGAATGAGTGTGTATGGATATTTCTCAGAGATGGGTTGCAGCTGGAAGGGCATTCGCTGCATGAAACATGTGCTGGATAAGTTGGCGGTTCATTCCGCTGTGGCGACCTCAGATTAATAAAAGGACTAAGCCGGGAAAAAAATGAATGAATGAATGATTAAAAGTGAAAGTAAATATATCTGTAATGCATTTTTGTCCAAAGAATTCTAAACACATATTATAATATTATTATTAATATTAAACACACCATAATATTGTTATGGTCTCACACAAAAAAATAATAAGCACCACAACAGTTAATGACATTGGTCAGTAATAAGAAATGTTTCTCGAGCATGTGAATGATGTCTGAAGGATCTTGTGACAGTAAAGACTCTAAAACAGGTTGACGCAAATTCAACACTATCAAAGAAATAATAATAATAAGACATAATTTAAAAAATGCATCACAGAACATAAAAATTAAGACATTTAAATAAAAACAAAACTATTATTTATAATTGAAAAATTGTAAAATGACTGTTTCTTTGCATTTGATCAAATAACGGCAGTCATGATAAGCACAAAAAATATTTTACAGATCCTAGATATTGGAGCAGAAATGTATATACACAAACATATGCATTCAGGAACAGCAAACATGAATGCTCAGCACACACACTCCTCCCTCATTTTAGCGATCTGAAGCAGAGCCACTCTTGCCTCTTCATCCATGTAACCCTGTAAAAGCAGCCCTTTTCATAAGTTTACTTCGAAAGAGCATTATATAACATACATTATACAACACAAGCAAGTAAAATGCTACCTGTGCTGCACTGAGCAACCGTGTTCTGTACACTGAAAGCACATGTCTGTAATGCCTCCCAGACTCCTGCAAAAAAAAAAAAAACAAGAAAAAAAGAAAACAAGTGATTTTCCCCCTCACATCAGGTACAAAAAACAATGAATTATGTATAAATCTGTCATTTAGAAATGTAAAATACATGTTAACAACTGCTTTTTTGCTGCAAGCACTTTGAAGAGAGTTAAGATGACTCTTGAGAGTAATTCAAGATCATTGCGATCAGTCACTGCAGACTTCATTTAATATAACAGGACATCTTCATGTTACTCTGTGGGATTGCAAACATTGCTTCTGTTGAACTAGCAGAGACAAAGGCCTCTCAAGATAATACCTCATGTCCTCTGATGCCCATGTTGCTAAGAAACATCCAAAAGTAACACGTTGGCAACCCATTTTCAACCCCGCACACCTTAAAGTTAAAAGTTTCCCCAAGGGATTTTCCACAGCAATGACATAAAAGAACAATTTCAGGCTTTCCTCTTTTTTTATTAGTATAAAGGACCTTTTGTTCAGTGAAGTGCATGGAGCAAAATGACAGCTCTTGTGTGAAAGTAACTTCGGACATGCTGTACCTTCAGTTGTTCACAAAAAAAACAGAGAGCAAGGATCATCAAGTAACTAAATATTCAATTTAAACAAAACTAATAATATACTAATATGGTTATCGGGCCTGTCACAATAATCAATATGTCGACTAATTGAACAACACATGGACATAAGCTCAGTCATTTTTGGTGATGCAATATTTAAAATCGCTTATAAAAACCAACTCTAGCAACATTTTAGCTGATTGTGCAACATCTCTATTAGAGATGTCAGTGTCAGCATGGTTAAAAAAAACACTATAGTACTTACTATAAATTACTGGGTGCCTGATGACTAAAAATACATCTGGTAGCAAATATGGCAGCCTCTGTTACTTTTTTGTTAATATTTATTATTATTATTTATTTAGGATATGCATTTTCACATTCTGATCCCAGTACATAGTTATTAAATTGTTAAAATGACTATAATTATATGAAATATTCTTAAGAATAAAAAAATCATGTGTTCTTTGGAATAGTGTACTTGCATTGTCCTGATGTTATATTGTCATTCTGGCATTATTTAATGAGTGGCATAAAATGATCTTAAAATGACAATAATATCATTTAATCGCAATATCTTTTGGTGCAATATATCGTACAAGAAAAGATATCATGACAGGCCTAATGGTTATCAAACTTTGCTTTTGTTATTAATAGACAGTCACACAGTTTTCATTCTATTGACTTCCATTCACACACAAACAGCTAGATGGAAACGCAAGCTGGTGTGAAGTTGAAAATTTCGCTGCAAGTTTGGTGAACTCTGATCTGCAAACTAATCAGGGTTTCCACTTTAAGCTAAATATCATATTTCATATACATGTCCAAAGCCAAGATAATGGCATTTGGTTCTGCTACAAAAATTGAACTGAAATTGCTATTGTTTATTTTTTTGGTGGTTCATCACAAATACACAGTGTTTTGTGTCCTTAAGTGTAATTGTTTTGTTTTGTTGTGTTGCATTGTAAACATTAAATAAAAGCTAAAAATGTCTTTTTATTTCATATATTAAGGTTTTAGTTATGATACTCCCAAAATAATTCTGCATAAATCCTCAGATTTTTAACACAATTCTGCGCAGAAATAGTAAAAAATGTTCGCAGATTCCCTCTGGCCCTACTCAAAAATACCAAGTAAGTTTATTTCATGTATTTGTGGTGGAGATTATGCCAACCTTTCTTACTTGTTTTTTTTTTTTTTTACTATATTTTTTGATTATGTTACATGTTTAATTGTATTTATTGTCATTTCGTTTTAAAATAATACTTTCTGTATTATTATTATTATTATTATTATTATTATTATTATTATTATATGTTAGGCACCTAGGGGCTGAGAGCAACCCAACTTTGATTCTCTGTATGTCCTGTACATTTGGTTGAATTGACAATAAAGCTGACTTTGACTTTTTTTTTTTTTTAGGTTGTTAAAAATCATTCAGGTGGTTTTCAGATTTTGAAATAAAAAATGTTATTTATTAATTTATTTATTTTTCCAAGGATTTGGGTGATTTTCAGATTTATAATTTCTTGTTGAATCCATTGTTCAATTTCTTGTTACATCACTACTTTTTATACACATATACACTTATTTAACAACATACTTTAATGCTAATTTGCACATAACAGCTGCACGTATAACATTGTAAATGATAATATAGCTGTACATACACATGTCAATTTGTATATTTGCATTCACTATTGACTTCTGTTTTTAAAATATATTTATTATTATCTGTTTTTTGTCCTGTCTCTGTCATTCTGTTGCACTGTAGAAGCTGTCACGAAAACAAATTCCTCATATGTGTGAACATACCTGCAATAAAGCTCTTTTTGATTTCTGTTTCTGATTTCTGAAATCTAAGATTTTCGTTTTTTATAATTATTTTGATTCCAAGGATTTTACAGAAGTAAAATGTGTATAAATCCATATACAAAATAATAATAGTAATGTATTTTATTAGTTTGTACATGGATTTAGTAAGGAATTAAAAAACACCCAAACATTTTTCCTTCTGTAAAATTATTATTTTATTTTCCAGTATTTTGCAGAAATATGTTTGTCCTACCTTGAGAAGTTTTAAACGTGGTTCGATCAGTAACCCAAAAGGCTGGATATGTCTTAGTTTTCCCTCACACAAGCTTTTTAGAGGAGTTAAGAAAACAGGATGCTGAGCAGGATTTCCTTTATTAGTCTTCAACTTCACTGCATATTGTAAGGCTAGCCTGAGAAGAGTTTTCTAGAGAGAGCTAATTTGCTTCCATAATATATAAACTTGTATTGGTTGAAAACGGACAACTAAGATAGATTTGAATGCTAGGGGTCAGCAGGAATGCATCTTAATAGCAGGTATAAACAGAGCCATTAGTTGATCATGATGAGTGCTAAATGCTAATCCAATTACAATACTAACAACTTTCTTCTTGTATTACAAGGGAACTAGCCATCACGACAACTTTATCTCCAGGCAGAAATGGCATACATGTCTTACAGAGAATCCAAGTGATGAGAGTTCCTCCATCAAGAAGACCACTACAAAACCTCTTGAGCAAAAATGCTTTCCATTTTGTGAGTCATGTGTACGGTGTTGGTCAGAGTGTGACGTCCGAGACTAATCGCAGGCCTATCCAATTACTTATTTTGGGCCAATGTTCGCTAAAAGCATGGTCCACTCCAGACCAACAAAAAGAACCTCAAAGAAACATCCTAAAGGTCAGAGAAGGACAATCAGTGAGATACTAACCTCTAGCTGTTTTTGTAGGCTGTAGACCTGAGCCTGTAGGGAGCTGTGAGACTGTGATGCTTCACAGGAACTAATTAAGGAAGATATGCTGACCTGAGCCAACATTTGGCCCTCATGCTCCACTATAGACCCCTGAGACAGAGAACACATGTAATTAGATTATTATTTTGTTATTTATTTATTTTTACAAAAATCAGCATGGCTTGCCCTAAAAACATGGTGGTCAAGGTGTTTTTTGACTTACTTGTTAACTATTTCCATTTTAGTGTTAGGCTTTTATAATTCTTAAATTATTTAACCAAAATAATTTGAATCCTGGTTTATTTATTGCTCTACTAATTTTTTCATTAATTGTGTAGCACTTAAAATGACTGATATTATCATAAATGTTTAACTATTTATTCATTTATTCAGACAAAGTACTCCTATATCAGCCATTTAACCAATTTTTTTTTGTCATCAATTTTAATATCATTCTAAATAACATATTTTAGCATTTAGGTTTATTGTTTTTTTAATTATTTGGAAAAAAATGCTATAGAATTTAAATATTAACCATTTATTAGTTATTTTAATGTTTCAACATTTTTAAACATTTAAAATTTACAGATTTAAAGCCATTATTATCATTTATTATTTCAATAATTTATTAAAAATATAATATTTTAATGTATTTAGGTCAAATTATTTTAGTGTCATTTCATTTTTCATCTCTTTTGGATGTAAACTGACTTTTAAAATGTTATATCTTAATTCATATTGACAATACAGTATATCATTTTAATACTTGCTTTTTAAATATATCATAATTTTAGTATTGGTCTATTCTTCACATTTCAAACTTCAAAAACACATTCAATCATTTGGAAAATTACACATTCAACATGTTTTTACAGTATTTGCATCAAGATTCAAATCATTTGTCATTATTATCCAATATTGTAATCTTGAGTGCAGACCTGATCTGCAAGACAAAACAGTCATAAAAATAACATAGTGCGATAGTCCTAATTTTATGGATAAAGGTTAAAGAGCCCCTAATATGGGTTTTTGAAAATGACCTTCTATGCAGTGTGTAACACAGCTCTAAGTGAATGAAAGCATCCAGCTGAGGTTTAAATCTGAAAGTACACCTTGTTTAAAAATATCCTTTTTTTAATAAAAGATTAGACTCGGAGTCTTTTAAATGATTTGCCGTTCGTCCGGATCTTTTGTCTGTTCATATCGATGTCGACATGAAACAATACCAAGTATGTTCTGTGCTGGATCCGGTAAAATGTGAACTCGCGTTTCCCTTCAAAAGCTAGCAGAGTGCGGGTGTGTGTGGCACTGATCATGACTAAAGATGAGTGAACATTAATGACTAAACATTTGTTGGGATTGTGGGATTTGTTGGCCGTTTGTTAAAGGAAGTATCAGAAAAGACTATTGATGTATGGAACTTGTCAGAGCTTGACAGGAACTTCAGTACAGGAACTACATAGTTCATGGATCAGTTTCTTCCTCCAGTTCACAAGTGGAAGTAAGTGTAATTAAAATGGTTGCCTCCTTGTCTTCTCTAGCTTGCAAAATATGAATTTAATTGTGTTTTGTTACTTGTAATTGCTCCACACGGCTTCACTGTATCTGGTTAACTCTTTATATTCTTAGATCGCGTCTCAAACCAAGTTGAAAACAACTTAAATGCGTTTGTGAGCTCGCAATCCTGTGCCGTTTGTCATTGTTATAGCCATCGTCAGTTGTTCATACACAAGTGCTGCGGTCAAGTTTCAAGTTCAGCTTTTGCCACTGTGTAGATTCATACTGAATGTGTGTCGCTGTCTTTACTTATGGTTAAGAATGGAGCAATACGCTGGTGTTTAACTGCATTGCTTTAATCCACTCCTGCATTGGGCTCACACATACACTCTGCATTCTGACTACTTCAACAATGTTGATAAGCCATGGTGAGCATTGCTCTCTGTCTCGTGCTGAACGCAGTCGACCAATAACAACAGACTTGATCATCAGACCAATCAGCTCAGATTAGCATCGTGCTAAGAGGGGTTTGGGAACAAATGAATCGCTGAACAAATCATATGGGAGTGGTTGGGATAATTAGGTAAAAATAAATGCATATTATAAGACAATGAAAGTGTTTTTGACCTTGCATGCAAATCAGTCTGTTGTTGGAGACCCCCAAAACATGACCTTTTACAATGCATAATAGGGGCTCTTTAACTGTTAAATCAATAAATGTCAAAGTAAATAAGTACACAATCAATAATAAGAATGTACATCAGATACCTGATCTGATGATGTGCTCTCCTGATTCACAGCTGTGTGACATTTGCTTTCCATTTCAGTTTTCTTCACATTTTCCCCTGCAGTTCCAGCGTCTTCTCCCTGTGCTCTGATACTCTCACTAGAAGACGACACTTGGTTATGCTGCACCTCACTAGAGCATGACCTCTGTTCCTCAGTCTGAACGCCCTCTTCTTTAGTGTTTGGGACTTTGTTTGGTCTCTTCTCCATCTCTGCCAGAGCCACTTTGAGTTGTTCTACCTCTTTCTCCTTTTCCTCCACTATGGCAGCGGGAACAAACCTGGCCTGCAGAGCCTCCTGAATAGTATCCAGCTCTAATTTTTGCTCTTGAAGTTCTGTCAGCAAGCTCTGGTTCTCCTCCAGAATGCACTGGTGCTTCAGTAGAGCCTCGTTGGCTTTGGTTTCAACCTGTTTCAGTGCATCCTTCAGTGAGCTAGCTATAACCGCATGCTCGTCCTTGCTAATGTAGTTCTCCAGATCAACATTATCTCCACACATCTCAGTGATGGTGCTCTTTTCATGATTGCTGCACCATTCTGACGGCGTCTGAGCTTCTTTACAAAACATCTCAGCTTGCTTGGTTTCCATATCTGTCAGCCTGGTTCTCAATGTGTTTATTAGTTCTTCCCTACTGAGCAGCTCCTGAGAAAGTCGGCTGAGTTCCTGCATCAAGGAGTTCTGGTTTTCCTTCTGCTTCTCCACCTCCCTCCTGCTCTGATGGAGCTCCTTTTGCATCCTTCCCAGTTCCGCTACAGCTGCCTCCCGCTGACCTTTAACCTCATGAAGCTGGACTCTCAGCTCCTCCACCAAGTGCTCTCTGACGGCCATTAGATGAGCTTGCATCTGTCTGACGCGAGATTCTGATCCTGCCATCCTCCTCTGAACCTCGCCCAAAGCCTCCTCCAGCTCCCACGCTCGGTTGTGGGATGCGTGAAGAGCCTGTTCGCTGGATCTCCTCAGTGCTTCATATTCCTGAGCCTGCAGAGCCAGTGCCTTGTCCAGCCTGTGCACCTCGGACTCTGCTGCTTCTTGTCTCCGTCGTGCATCTCGCAGTTCTTTCCTGAGGGCCTCCACCTCGCCGGGCAGTAACTCCATCGGGGCAGATCTCACAGGTGTTGGAGCCGACTGTGGGGGCCTGACCTGAATAATTCACAAGGCTAATGTTAAAGTAAAAGATACACTTTCATGTCTCGATTTAAATTCAATGGCAGTAAATTTTCAGTTTGATGAATATGGGATATAAAATATGGATGACATCAATTGAGGACTTTGCCCTTTAATCTCTATATACTGTCAGAAAAGTGCTTGCATTATAAAAGTGACTCAGCTATGTTACTTGATTTACTGAAATAAAAATAAAACATTAATAAAACAATTATTTAGTGGGTTTTAATTTAATTTGTTGTATTTTTTTTACTTCTAAATTTCATAATAATGTAATCCAACATTGTTCTTGCCAATTCGTAACTGTTAAATCTACATGCAATTATTGAGTGAAAATAGTTTTTGTATGTTAAAGAGCCCCTATTATGGGTTTTTGAAAATTACTGTCCAACACAGCTCTAAATGAATGAAAACATCCAGCTGAGGTTTAAATCTAAATGCACCTTGTTTAAAAATTATCAATTTTTATTAATAAAAGATTTGACTCTGAGTCGTTTAAATGATTCGCCGTTCGTCGCCATCGACACAAAACAATACCAAATATGAACTACCCGATCTGGTAAAACGTGAACGTGCCTTTCCATTCAGACACTAGCAGAGTGCGAGGGATCATGAGATTGATGATGACGCAAAGATTACTATCCCTGAGATATGGCCAGACATGCGGCTGTGGGGAATAAATGGTCACAACACCACAGTATAGCCAACCGTGTGCTGTGTTTGTTCCTGTCATTTTTCTGATGATTGATATAATGGGGTACATGCCGAAGCATGCTAATAGGACTTTTAGTTTGCCAGTAACCTGGGTTAATCGTTTCCGGCTAATTGTATGCCAATGCAAAATCGGCACGTTTAAGGTCAGTTCTCTTTAAAAATCAGCGATCTCCACTGGCTGAGTGATATCCAATATGAAGTGGGTCTCAGATTGTACAGGTAGCACTGCATTAAATAAAATTTTTCCCCGCCATGTCTTTATAATATGAGCATTTATTTTACCCCAGTATATTCAATGGAGCTTCTGCGCTAACCTGCCGATTCTGACGGGTGTGTGCGCGAGCAAACGACTTTTTGTCTCGTTTTACGCTTGAGCAACTAAATGAATGCCAAAGTCTGTTTAACTGATTGTATTTGAATTAACATCGATGCTGTAAAAGGAACCATATAAAATGGAAAAAAAAAAAAAAAAAAACTCACAATAACAAGTCACCGGAAGTTTATCAGTATGGGAAACTAGCTCGGCATATACCCTATAACCTAAGCTGCAGCGTCGGATTTGCCAGCCATTTGTTATTAAAAGGAAGGATCAGCAAAGACTACTAATGTATGGGAATTTGTCAGTTACACAGTTTGTATAGTCCAGTTTCTTCTTCCTGCAGATCCTGTAAGTGTTTCCCTTACCTACACAATGTGAAGTGTGATTAAAATGGTTGCCTCATTTTCTGTAGTTTGCAAAATATGTTGTTAATCAGAACTTGTAATCACATTGCACGGCTTGCAATTACGTATCTGTTATAGATCAGTGCTTGTAATGTACCTCTCAGGTTAAATCTGTATGGGCTATTTCATAAAGCGCATCCAAAACTACGTTGAAAATGGGACGCGTGCTTCTTCCTTTACCAATTTAAATGCGCTCGCGATCCTCTGCCGTTTGTCTTTGCTATGGCCACCGTCAGCTGTTCCTCACGCATGCAGCACAATTAATTTTCAAAATAGTTCAACTTTTGCCACTGTGTGGAGTAATACTGACTGTGTGGTTAAGAAAAGAGGAATATGTTGGTGTTTAACTGCATTGCTTTAATGCATTCCTGCATTGGGCTCACACATATACTCCGTGCTCTGACTACTTGGGCGCAACATACTGGGTCATCGGACCAATCAGCGCAGATTAGCCTCATGCAAAGGAGGGGTTTGGGAACAAATGAATAGCTGAACAAATCATATGGGAGTCGCTGGGATAATTAGGCAAAAATAAATGCATATTATAAGAAAATGAAAGTGTTTTTTGACCTTAAATGCAAATCAGCCTGTTGTTGAAGACCCAAAAAAACAAAATATGACCTTTTATAATGCAAAAATGGGGCAAAATAAAGCTTTTTAAATTTATGCTATTTATTTCTGTTATTATATTGTCATCACATTTATAAGGAGTAAATTCATACTAGGCCAAAAAAAATTTATAACTTTGCATATTAAAAAAAAGTAGCAAAAATGTATTCATTGATGTATATAAACTCATATTTTTGTATTTTAAGTCAAATTTAAAACTCGCAATTTTGATAAATTAAATGAGAACGGAGAAACTATAAACCTGTTAAAGTTTCAAGGAGGAAAAACAATCTAAATTTATAAACATTTTTCTGACTTGACTGCAATTCTAGCCGGCTGCTAGCTCTCTGCAACTCTCACATTGTCTCCAAGCGGGGCTGCGCCTGGTCAGCACTTGGATGGGAGACAACATGGGAAAGCTAGGTTGCTGCCGGAAGTGGTGTTAGTGAAACCAGCAAGGGTGTGTGGGTCCTAATGCCCCAGTATAGTGACGGGAACTATACTGTCAGTGAGTGCCATTTTTCGGATGAGACGTTAAACTGAGGTCCTGACTCTGTTCGTTAAAAATCCCAGGACGTCTTTGAAAAAGAGTAGGGGTTTAACCCTGGCATCTTGACCAAATTTGCCCAGTGACCTTTTTCCATCAGGGCCGTCTAATTATCCCCATATCATAATTGGCTTAATCACTCTCTCCTCTCTACCAATCAGTTGGTTTGCGGTCTGGAGCAATATGGCTGCCATCACATCATCCAGGTGGATGCTGCACACTGGTAGTGGATGAGGAGTTTCCCCCCAAAAATGTGTAAAGCACTTTGAGTGTCCAGAAAAGCGCTATATAAATGCAAGGAATTATTATTATTATTATTATTATTATTATTACTACAGGTTTACCTCTTGCAAGTCAAAGTTTTAATTTACGAATTCTGACTGTTTTCCTCTGCATTGTGACTTTTTCTTGCAGTTGTCTTGTCACATATTAGAAGAAAGCCAGGTGAAGTAAAACTAATTGGCAGTGTAAAATAGAATAGAATAATTCACACATGCAGCAGTATGATAGGCCACAAACAGCACTGGAAGAAGAACAACAGAAACTGAGCTTTAATATACAAAGTAAAAACTAACAAACTAAATCAACAATGTGCAACTATGACGACAAATAGAAACATGCTGAAAAACAGTGCAGAAAGGAGACATAGGAAACTCTTAAACTCAGACTAAGTCTTCAGCATTAAAACAAGATAAGACAGAAATATGAAGTTCTAAAAAAAAATTTAAATCATGAAATATTTATTGAGAATAGCATTAATGTATTTTGTGGTAAATAAAGTAAAAACCTTAAAGTAAAATGTAAATCTTATAATAAAAATAAATGGACAAAGTGGAGTAAGAAGGACATCAAGGTCAAATGCATAATAAAACAAAGCATTAACTAAACCTAAAAGTAGATCCTGTTCCCATTTAAGAGAACACTGCAGACACAAAAATCAAGACCATTTACCTGTGTAGCATCCAGATTATGACCTTGTTTGGCACCCTTTCCTTTAGGGACAAGAAAACATGTTTAAAACATTAGGGCCCAGAGCAGGAAAGATTTTGTGACATGACTGATTGCAATCCTGATCCTCTGCCATGATAAAAATATGTACATTTTAAAAATAAGATAAATAAAAGCAGAAGCACTCAGTTACCTTCATTGGAGTGACAGCCATGTTCCCTCTGTAAATCAGATACAACCAATTACAGATCACATTCTCAACTGATCACAGGACTGCAATCAGCTGCCTGATAGCAGACTTAATCAAAAGTCGTCCGCTAAAGAAACTCACTGTTACGGGCTCTGATAAAACTTTCTCTGCCTTTACTGAACCTGCTTTGGTCCAGCCAGTTCCTGCCGGTGGAGGTTTAGCCTGTGAATTCAGATGTAAAACAAAATAATAATAATTAAAAAGAAAAGGTGTAAATGATAGCATGCAACATTATTGAAATAAAATTTCAGGAATGTTCTTGTAACATTAGTAGAAAAAATGTTTTGAGAACATCAATATAAATGTGAATGGAATGATCTAATAGCATTTTAAATAATTTTCTGACAACATTAATATTATGTGAATGGAACGTTCTTATAGCATTTTAAATAATCTTCTGAGAGCTATAATTTAACATGAGACTGAAATGTTATAACTAAAAAATCTTCTATAATAAAATCTTGACTTACTAAGAATGTTAGGGAAATGTTCTAAGTACATTA
Source organism: Danio aesculapii (assembly GCF_903798145.1). Taxonomy (NCBI): domain Eukaryota; kingdom Metazoa; phylum Chordata; class Actinopteri; order Cypriniformes; family Danionidae; genus Danio; species Danio aesculapii. The sequence continues at coordinate 46,742,590 of NC_079452.1, read as the reverse complement.
ATATAATGTGGATGGGATGATCTAACAATGTCAAAAAAAAATTCTGAGAGCATTAATATAATAACTTGTGTCTGAAACATTATGAAAGCATTTTGAATTACATTCTTATAATTTATACACATACATACATACATACATACATACATACATACATACATACATACATACATACATACATACATACATACATACATACATACATACATACATACATACATACATACATACATACATAAATTTAATTTAATTTAATTATTAAATTTAAATGTTTCCCAAATGATGTTTAACAGAGCAAGGTAATTTTTACAGTATGTCTGATAATGTTTTTTTCTTCTGGAGAAAGTCTTATTTCTTTTATTTTGGCTAGAACAACAGTCATTATACAATAACTAGCCTAACCTGCCTAGTGACCCTAATTAACCTAGTTAAGCATTTAAAGGTCACTTTAAGCTGTATAGAAATGTCTTGAAAAATATCTAGTAAAATATTACTTATTGTCATCATGGCAAAGATAAAAGAAATCAGTTATTAGAAATGAGTTATTAAAACTATTATGTTTAGAAATGTGCAGGAAAAATCTTCTCTCCGTTAATCAGAAAATGGGGGAAAAATAAACATATTACAATAATTAATAAACAAACATAAACAATAATTCAGGGGGCTAATAATTCTAACCTCAACTGTAAATAATAATAATATACATTATAATAATTATATAAATGTTATAAATTAATAATAATAATAATAATAATGTTAATAATAATAATGATGATGAATTATTATTATATTTTTAATATGTTAAAATATAATTTATAAATTAATATAAAATAATAATATTAATATACATTTCTTATTATACAATTATACTTCTATATAATTAGAAAATCATTATATAAATGTTGTGCTGAAAAAAGAAAGTCACCTACAGTTTAGATTAGGGCTGCACAATATATTTTTTCAGCATCAATATCACAATAGTCACATCGAAATTATATGCAATGTTGAGTCTGGGTTATAATTGATCATTTTGCAAGTGTTTTTGAGGCCTGTGACTGTGTGAGGGTTTTAAAAGCATTTAGTTAGTTTTTTTTAACTTATTAATAACAAATTAATTGTTTATGAAACAAAGACTATGCAGTTTTATTTATCATTTGATTTTTCAATTACAGTTTGACTCCTCAAAAAACAATAAAATGCTGTTTATATAATTTGTATCTTTCTTTATTGAATCCATCTATGCTTGTAGATTGTTTCTTATATTTTATGCATATGCACTTCCCTACAGAATCCTCACAATTAATCTTTCCAAATAGTTATTCAACACATCTAGTGAAATTGTGTTTCTATCGCAATACCAATATTGTGCAGCCATAGTTTAGATGGAGTTCTTTTCTTTTATGAACAATCTCTTTTTTAATAAAAATATTAAAGTATTTGTACAGTATATTCCTGTGAATTACAAGAATTGTTGCGGTAATGAATTTTTAGGTAGTCTATACAGCACTGCATATAACTTCATCCTATATATTTACCCAAACCACATGCATCTCCCAATAATACTTCATGAATCATGTCATGAAGGTTGACTCAATATGTCAGAAGTGAAAAAACTATTTTGATTCCCATGAGCAAAAACAATCAGTATTCCTCTCCATCAACAGCTGAAGATGACATTAAATTTCATCAGATTGATTTCCATCACTGCAGAGATTAACCAGTCATTCACAAGTGGCTGGGATTTAGGATGGCTTTAATTAAAGTGCACTGCGATTGTCGTTTAAGACTCTAGATGGCAGTGAAATCAATAATAAGCTTTTGAGTTAGTCTGTCTGCAGCAAACCCATGGCCTTACTGTCTGCTGTAAACTTCCTCTTCAGTCTTGAATGACTAATAGTTCAACTTGATTGTGAATGTGCATTTGCTAAACAGATAATCTGTCAGCTAAATGTCAACGTTACCTGTGGAGTCCTCTGTGAATTACCAATGTCTTTAGCTGAAAACAAAATAGGGAGAAATGTTAATGCATATAATGCTTTTGTTACAAATGCACAAACATTGTAGAGGATTGCTTTAAATGTCACGAATATGCCTTCATTTCATGCAGGCCAATTTCTACCACAGAACAACAAAAAAAAGATATACAAAAAACTGCAATACATAAATTGAGATTAAAAAAAAAAGAATTTGTTATATAAAACTTATTTTTTATATACTTTTAAATATATAAACTCAGCATTTTGTATCTCACAATTTATAAACTATATAAATTGTGAGATAATTATGTGAGACAAAAACTATAAAAATTATTAAAAATGTAAGAATTTTGAAATATAAAGTCAGAATCGCTAAATACCCTATAAAGTCGCAATTAAAAGAGGCTAACTTTTGCTCAGAATAGTAACTTTTCTGCAATTACAGTTTTATATCCCACAATTCAGATTTTTTTTCCCTCAGAAATGTGATTTCATTCCCCACAATTGCATGGTCATCTTTCAATTCTGACTTAGAGATTGAGTTTACTCAAAATTTAGAGATGCATAGAATTAAAATGCAAAAACATAAAAAATAAATAATATTATAATAATTATATAGACCCCCTAGTTTTTGCGATTTTGTAATTGTTTTGCAATCCTGCAAAAGTTTAATGCAAAATAATTGCAAAAATATATAAATAATCTTATAAAACATCCAATTCCAAACCATTTAATCCAATTAGATTTATTTCAGTTTGCAACTGTTTTACATGAATTATAGACGCCGCATACGCAGAGCACGCGATGTATTTGAGTGTCTCTCGAAAAAAGACATCTCACCTGCATCCTCACAATCATTACATTACAGGGAAGTAGGGGGGGAATTGTTTTGCAGCCTGTGCAGTAACCAGATGCGGATGAAGTGCGAGTGATTAACATGTGAAGTCAATGCAAAGATGCGATTAGACATGTGGCTTAAATAGAGTGAATAACGCGGCACGAATTGAGCGTTTTGTGTGTTTGACGGGCTTCAGATTGTAGGAGCAAACTTCTAACAAATGGAGCAATGGAAAAGACAGAAATTGAAGAGGCTGCTGGACATGACTGAATTGAAGGACATTATTTCTGCTTTGCATGTATGGTTGGTTTTATGATGTGCATCATATCGATAAATGATTTCGCTTCTATCTATCTATGTATGTATGTATGCATGCATGCATGCATCTATCTATCTAATCACGCTAATTTCAGGGAATTACCACTACAAAATCAGTCATTTTCAATTGCAAAAATATATATATATGACTGATTTTGTGGTGGTAATTCCCTGAAATTAGCGCGGAAGGAAGGAAGGAAGGAAGGAAGGAAGGAAGGATGGATGGATGGATGGATGGATGGATGGATGGATGGACAGATAGACAGACATTTTTTATTTAATTTTTTTTGTGACTATCTTTAATAAAAACCTTGTATTTTATCATTAGGTGATACAGTTTAAACAATATTAAAAGCATCATTTAGGTACACGAGTGATCTAAGAATAAGCAGCTGATGTACTTAGAGTAAGTTTCTTCTTGAAATTATTTTTCTCTTTAACTTTCTTTCTTGAAATTGGAAAGCAGACGTGTCAACTCGTGAAAATTGATTTTCTGTCAGTGTTAGGATCTGTGAAGTCTCTGTGAGCACAGCTGGAACTGAATCTATCAGACAAATCTCTGAAATGACACGACATTATCCAGAAATGACAGTGCGCTACTGATTCATGGTTTAAACTCAACTGACCTGCTATTTGCCTGAGCAGCAGGTTCAGTAAAAGCTACATGCGAGGATAACAAGAGCACCACTTTGCACTGCCTTGCTGAAAAATACAGCATTTCTGGCCCAAGATTATGTGGCGTTTCAATTCACTGTGTGCATGTATATTGCTTAAAAACAGGACAAAATGTTCAATTCCATTTTAAACTGTGTTCCCTTTAGTTTGTTTAAGTTTAATGCCATGCCAGCTTCTATGACCGAAGCATGGCGAGTAAAAAGTATACTGGAGATATAGATTATCTTAAAGTATTTCATTTATTTTTTTCTAAAACTATATTTGGATTAACAGTGTTAAAAATAGCTTCAAACGAATCAACTTATTAAAATCAATAACACAGAATTAAAACAACCACAATCCAATAGAGCAATGGTCTCAAACTGGATTCCTGGAGGGCCGAAGCTCTGCATAGTTTAGCTCCAACAACCTCCAACTCACACCTGCTTAATAGTCTCTAGTAGTCTTGGACACCTTGATTAGTTGGATCAGCTGTATTTGATTAGGATTTGAGCAAAACTGTGCAGAGCTGCGGCCCTCCAGGAATCCAGTTTGAGACCTTTGCAATAGAGCATGCATCACAGTATACAAATAGACCACGTGGGAGGATCTTCTACAAGTTTTAAAAACTAGTGTGTCATCCTGGAGTGTTACCTTTTGCACTTTCCAATGCATGTTGTACAAGTGTAATCAAGTCCTGTTTCTGGCTTTTTCTGGCATAGTGATAGGCGTCATGTCCATGAACATCCATAGCAAAAACATCAGCCTTAGTCTTCAGGATTATCTCCACCGCTTCTTTACAGGAGTTCTCGCAAGCTAAGATTAGCGCAGTCCTAGACAGATTACAAATAAATAGACAGCATAATAAGTCAGGGGAAAAAAAAGAAATGATTAATCAATTGTTATGGTATTTACTTAGGAAAATAAGAATGTATAGCTATTTTTTATGAAGGTTAACAGATCTCTTTACTTGCATTATCTTTTTCTAAGTGACCCATTGAACTAAATATTATTATATCATTTATTTAAAAAAAATACTGTTTAACATTTAATTAACCTAATTTGTTAAAGTAATGTTTTTTTTTGCAAATAGGCTCATTTAACTCCCCTAGAGAGTTAAACAGTTTGACCATTTTTTAATCCATTCATCTCCAGGTCTGGTGGGAGCCGTTTTAGCTTAGCTTTGCATGAATTATTTATATGGATTAGACCATTAGCATATCGCTCAAATTTTGTAAGAGTTTTAATTAACATTTTTAAAACAAATCAACTTAATACTTGAAAGCAATTTAACCTCTTAAAAGTCAAGTGCTATTTTGGGGTTTCCGCCTGGAATTTTGCCTTCCCAAATTAAAAAGCTTCCCAAATCCACATGCAGAGGTGTAAATCCAAAAGTTTGGTATCATTTTGAAGAAAACCCTTTGAATTTTCATAAAACACAGTTGAAAGTGATTAACATAATTGTATATGTTGTCTGTATTTTAATAAACCCCACCAAAAAAAAACAAAAAAAAAGAGGTGCCTTTTTTTTTTTTTGGAAACTCAAATTTGGAAGTGTACCTTTTAGGTTCTGTGTGGTCTAGGTTGCTGTAATTAATTTAGTTGGTTCCTGCACATATCAGTAGTCAAAGGAAAACAGAAAAATGTCTCTATCATAATCTATAAAAACGTTATTCTATTCTAACTGATGAGAGAATGGAAGCATTTAAAATTTAAAGAATGCGGAAGTAAATGACGTCATGGACTCGGTACCAGGTCCCAGAGATTATTATAGCTGCATTATTCTGTAGTTACATTGTGCACAAAGGTGAAAAGTTGCGATTTTCTAAGCCAACTTGGCTAGGAACTATACTCTGCACTGTGTAATATCATAGTGACTGCTGGATCTATGATGCAGCAGCAAAGTTCTTTAATCGTAACACCAGAATGAGGGTATATTTCATAACCAGACTGACCTAGAAAATAGCAACTTTTCATTTTATGGTTGATAATTACATTTAAAAAAAAGTTTTAAAAATGATAATTTCATCTATATTCTCCAGGTTGTATTTCAGCGTAGTACACACTCACTATCTACTTCATAATCATTAGGTACACCTGTTTATCGGCTTATTAATGCAAATATCTGTACAGCCAATCACACGGCAGCAACTCAAAGTATTTACTCATGTAGACGTGATCAAGACGATCTGTGACGATCTGTGAAAGTTACTTTGCATGTGATTAGTACCAGACATGTTAAGAAACTGCTAGTCTCGCACATTCAGATCTCAGACTGTCAGTTTGAATGGTATTTGGTATTTCACCTTTGTTCTTACATTTGCATTGACTTTTATGCAATCAACTTGTGCAATTGCTTAATTCAGTATTTCATATAAAAGGCTTTTATTGCCGCCTACTCCTTTAGCTTGCCCTTAACATAAATCACAGCACAAAATTATTATTATTATTATTTGAATTTCTTTTTTTTTAACAAAAGCAGGGAACATGGCCTCAGAGGTCAGAGGACTGATTAAAGCTCATGCAAAGGCAGCAATAACCTTAAATATTAACTGCAAAAAAACACCTCTGAACAGAAAACACATCAAACCTCGAAGCAGATGAGCTACAGCAGCAGAAAACCATGATGGTGCCACTGCTTTTCGCTACGTTTCACAATTCTCAAGGCTCACCAAACTTTTTTCCACAGTGTATCAATCTTGTGATCCCTTGATCCAGCAGACTAATACATCATATCACAGGACTCAAATCTTTTCAAACTGGAGACTTTGAAATGAAATTAGGTTTGCTGTCAAATGGCCTCCACAGCCACCAAGTCTCAATAGAATAGGGCAATTTTGGGATGTGTTGGTATGGGGGATTGACATCATAAAAGTGAAGCGCCAAAATTGCTACACGTCAACATGGAATTGCAAGGAATACCTAATAATGAGGCCAGCAAGAGCAAACTGCATGTTTAGTACAAGCTGGGTGTAAAACTAAGTAGCTTGTAATGCTTCCAGTAAGGGCAAATCACAGTAGCTCTCTCAGAAGATGCATTTATAAAGCTAAAAGGCCAACGGGTTGGAGTTTTAAAGAACAGTCTTTACAATTTTAACTGTGCTCACAAAAGATAGCATGACTTCATCAGCAAAGAACAAAAGTCTTCAAAAATCCTAAGTGAATAATAGGGAGCATCAAACACCATGAAGAACTGTTTAAAAACATACAACTACAGCAGCGATGTGTATTTAGACTTCAACATCTACCTTGGATAACCTGTTCCCTAAAATAACAGACGAGAGAGAACTTCACAAAGCTAACATCCATGAAAAAGCTGAAACTGCTAAAATTTTTATCACAGACACTTATGCTGAAATGCCAAAAAGATGGTGTCATGCTCATAAAACATGGAAAACTCGTGCACCAAGATGAACTTGAATATTATGAAACTACTGTGTGCAGTTTTTGGGGGGAAAAAAATGAAAAGCTGCTTCCCTTCTCCAGCATCTGCGATTAAAAACATTCCACTGGAGGCTATTCAAAAACTGGTTTGATTTCACTCTTTGAAGGTTGGAATTAAATCATCTGGAATTAACTTTGACTGCTGAATTAAAGCCAAGTAGTGGTAAATCACCTCATCAGATGTTCACATTATTTTGTGAACACCTTTAATATATATAGCAAAACTTCTTTAGTTTTAACATTGGATGCAATACAAGTGTGCCATGCAGCATTGTTCCTAATGCTGTTTTTTTCCACGGTCAGTGTACAAATGTTAATGTATGCCATTTCAATAGGAAAGAAAGAAGGTGACTTTCTAAGGATGTAGTGCAGATTTTCACATTATGTTCATTCAGATTAGTTTAAAAACTGGAACTGAATACAAATATGGACTGGAATATAAAATGTGATCTTTTTCCTCTGGCTTTTGCTTTAATCATACAGCTAGAACAGAAAAGAAAACATAAAATAATATAATAACTTTAGAATATAACTATTTAAAAAAAAAAAAAATGCCTTACTTGTTTTGCTTGTCTCGGACAACAGTGCGAGCTCCATACTGAATGAGTATCTGGCAGGCTGCAGGTTGGCTCATCTTAGCCGCAAGCAATAAGGGTGATCGACCATCCTGGAAAAAAAAATTAAAATAAATATCAAAAAAGTACTCAATCAATTTTTTCATTTAATTTTCATGCAAAATAAACTGTGTTTCTGAACTTACTGCATCAACAGCATCAACAGATGCCCCGCTGTCACAGAGCACTTTGATGGTGGCTTTGCAGCCTAGATATGCTGAAAAACAATACCAAAACACAAGACGTTATAATTTTCTGATCAAGCCTGACAAGTAGAAGCTATATCAGTCCTTTTGTGCAAATGAAAGATTTATAATGAACGATCTGTTCAAAACAATGACAACAATAAATCTGACACACCCAAAGAATGAAAGAACTCAGAATGCCCACAAATTTAGAGCTTCAGAATGCAAAAGAAAAAGCTCCAAGCCACTAAAATACATCAAATATTATTAACATTGTAGAAAGTCCTGTAGGCCTAAAACACATTTGCATGTTAATAAATCAACATGAATTAAACACTTCTACAAAATATAAAATATTACATTAGGCCATGCTTATAAAAGGTTTCTTCCCTTATAATCCTAAAAAGCATACACACCGCCTTGAGCTGCGTTAAAGTAGAGGATTTTCAGTCCATAATATTGTAGTGATATTACAGTAAACTTAGTTACAGGTTTGATTTTTTTTCTGCTTTTCACATCCAAAAAACTTTAAGAGGCGTTTTAACAGTCCAGAGCCACCGTACAAGCTAAAAGCTAAATACAAAAAGCCACCATTTGAGGTAAAGATAACTTTATGATAAACACGGAGCATAAAATAAAGACAAAATTACATTGTTACATTACATTATAAAAGAAAGCATTCGGTTTGTTGCTTCGACACATCAAAGTGACCATCGTCTATTGTAATGTCTATGGTAACGCCACTCTCTGTTCAAGATTTGAGATTTACATCTAATTTACATCTAATAAAGTTGCATCTCATTCATGATCGAGAGCGCTGATTGGTTCAAACCAAATCTTTCTCATAAATTAATGAACAGATGTGCTGAAAACTCAATTATGTCACTTTGTACAGCCTGCTACAGACAGCCAATCTCCACGCTGGAATTTACACAATGATCAAATCACAGTGACGTTGCTTTCAAATTACTTTTTAAACAGGAAGAACAAATTTGCTCAAAACAATGCAAAAATCTAAATATATGTAAGCTAAATATATGTGTCCTATAAGTGTGTTTAGCACCGTGAGACATATATATGACTGTCAGCATCTCAAAAATATGTGTTTTGGTGTTTCGTGACCATTTAAAACATCTTCTTTTGTGTCTTCTCCTTTTGGAGCCACAAATAGAAAAAGTACATTTTCATTGCTTTTACTGTTTGCACTTTTTGAAGCCAAGATATTATTTAATACAACTCCAGTAGTGTTTGTCTGAAGAAAAGCATATACACCTTTAGCTTGGCTTAAGGAGGAGTAAATTACTGGATGATTTTCATTTTCAGTATAGTGAATTTCAAAAAATAAATCCACATACCTGCATCATGCAAAGCTGTACGGCCCTGCAGGTCAGTACTGTCAACGGGACATTTACTCTATAAGAAAATCAGAAAAAAAAAGCAATATTATAGATGCTTTCAAATCTAACATGATTTATTCCAAAGTTAATTCACACATTCTCTGCTAAACATGCTGAGAAACAGAGTTAAGAACACTGAAGAATATATATTTCTCTTTCATCATTATACATCAAATGCACCTATGGAATTTGGCGCCATTTCAACCACTGGTGCCATTTATTTCTCTTCAGCTTCTTTGATATCTTCACATTGTCCATGGTCTTTTATATATTTTGCTTTGCTGCTTTAATGTAATTGACTTCTTATTGAAACTCATTTGCATTAATTTCCAATATTTAATTACAGCTGCAGTCACATCAAAGCTTCACCAAAGAGAATTTACAAATGAACTGCAGATAACACACCTCAAATTCTCAGCGTCACGTTCGTGAGCAAAAGAATAGTTGCTATGATACAAAAAAAGTGCAGTAAATTGCTCCAGCCTTGCCTTAAGCGCTCAGCTTTATGTGGAGATCAAAAAGCAAAAAAGAAAGTCCAGAGAAAGAAGGAAGCAAATAAACATGGGATTTAGACATAAAACAAGAAGCATAGCGGTGCAGGGAAAGAAAAGAAAACGTTAAGCGGTCTTTGGCAGAGTAATGGCTGAAGGGCTGGTTATACGTCAACACTGACACATTCCAAAGTGCTTTCTCATTAGTCTTTCTTCCTGTGATTGTTAGGAGGAAACACAATAGCCGTACCTGCAGCAGACTCTGCACACACACAGAGTGACCGCCGGCTGCAGCCAGATGAAGAGCTGTTTTACCTGAGAGAGGACAAATTATTTATTTTACATTACATTGTAATTACATTTACAAGCAAACATACAATAAACTCCAAAAAGCTAGAAACTGTTAACCCAGAGATGTCCAATCTAGGGCCCGCAGCCATCTGAGAAGAGAGGAAGAATGATAGACATGGTTTCGAAATTGTCATTTCAAATCTAATGTAATCCTTTGTTTGTTTGTTAAAAGATAATTGGAATTAAATGGTGTAAATTAATCAGATTTACTGTAAATGTACATACTGTCCCACAATGGATAGAGGACAAATCAAAGCAAAGGCAGATTCTGCTTGACTAGTGTATTCAGCATTGAACTCCACTGTTTTATAAATGTGACTGTTCATGTTTTTATTGCAATAAGTTATCAATTTAAACGTTATACTGCATTAGTTAAGATTAATGAAAGTCATGTTTTCGAATAAATTAGGAAATTAGCCTTGGCAACTTTAATGTAATATAATTTAGTACATTTACTTTCGGCCCACAGCTCACAATGGTATTTGGTTTTTGGCTCTTTATACATAAAAAAAAAATTGGGCACTACTGTGTTAAAAACAACTGGGAAAAAAAACAGTGAAATGTAAATTATATGCCCAAACTGAATATTGTGGATGCTAAAGAGCTGAAAAAAATCTGAAAATGACTTGGTCCTAGAATTATTAAATTAATTAAATTTTATTTTAAAAAATTAAATAACTGCATTGCTCTCAAATGTAATTATTATCCCTCAATTGCACTTTAAAATGAAATTTAATTTTTCAGAAAACAAAACACATTTCTTTAATAATTAACAGTCAAATGTAATTGTACAAAACATTTATTTACTTGCTAATGAGCAGTGTTGGGGAAAGTTACTTTTGAAAGTAATGCATTACAATAGTGAGTTACTCCCCCCTTTAAAAAGAACCCATTAAAAAAATGTATGTAGGATAATGTTATCGTCTGAGAACTTCCTGAGCTATACATGCTGTATATGCAGATTAATGAAGGTTTAAAGCAATGCGTTTTTCTACTTTTGTCCCTTTTGTCTTATTAGTGAAGTTAAATCACTGTCCATTCAGATAATCCTCTTTTTCTTTTCTGTCATGTGTTCAAAATAACAAGAGTTTTCCACTGTGGAAATGTAAAGCTCTGCCATCTTAATTTCTGTCTGTTCCTGCATCTTCTCATTGCAAGTGGGATTCAATGTGACTACGATCATTTTAATTCAGCAATTTATTTATTAAGTAAGTTATTTATTAAGTGAATAAATTAAATTTAAAAAGTTACTTAGAAAAGATATATTATTACGCAACTCGTGTTACTTGTAATGTGTTACCCCCAACACTGCTCATGAGGCACTTTGGTCACTTTATTTTATGGTACAACTCTTACAGTAACTATTTGTAGCTCAATAAACTGTTAATTTGCTGTTTATTAATATATATTAAGGTGGTAGTTGGGTTTAGGCGTTGGATAGAATTAGGGATGTAGAAAAAGGGATGTTGAATAAGAACTTCAAGTACAAATATACAGCCAATACCTTAATAATAGACAAGTAATAAACCAGTAAACCGTGATGATTGGTACTTAAACTAAAGTATTATAAGACGGTTTTAGCATTTAAATTATGGCTGCAATATTTTGTTTCTATAGAAGATTTATTAAAACTCTTTAAAAATTTAACACTAAAAAGTTTTGTAAATATTTAATGAACGTGTTATATGGTGCAAATAATTAGCAAAATGCTGCTTTGTATTTGCTATATATATATATATATATATATATATATATATATATATACACATATACACACACACACACACACACACACACATGCATTTATATGAATTTACACATGCTGTGATGTATTAATTGTTCATTTATTCTTAAAAAAATTTAAATCATCAAACTTTCAAGGTTTTAACTTTGCTTCATGGTATAAGATGGCAGACAGCCTCTAAACAGAAAAAAACAGAAAAATAGAAAAAAGCAGACTAAAATATTGATCATGACTTGAGATTTAACATTCTATTGTTTTAAAGCAAGAACACGATATTGCCAACCAAGCCCTTAAAGGGATAGTTCACCCAAAAATAAACATTCTGCCATTATTTACTTACCCTTTACTTGTTCAAGACCTATTTGAATTTCTTTCTTCTGTTGCTGGTTGCTGACACCCATTCACTTCCACAGTAGGATAAACAAGACGACAGAAGTCAATGGGTGCCAGCAACCAGCATTCTTCAAAATATCTTACCTTAAATATTTTGTGTTTAACAGAAAAAAAAGAAACATATAAAAGGTTTAAAACCACATAAGGGAGAATGCATTATGAAGTATTTTTAGAAAACTATCCCTTTAATTACACACATTTGACACCTTTAACCAATAAAGATTATGCACATAAAATTAATTAATCTGTATAGACAAAATTCACCATTCAAAGTAATCCAAATTAATATTTTATTCCAAAACTGCTTTATTGGCCAAAAATCCTTGTCAGTGGAAAAACCTGACCATTATGTTCTCCAGCATCATTTAAGGATTATCCAAAGAGCTTTTTTGTGCTTTGAGTGAAAACAAGACCAACTGCTCATCTCCACAAGAGTTCTCATGACTTGATTAGTGATCTACAAATAGTACAAAATACTATTCAAAAATCTAAACCATGCTTCCTATTCTCCATTTCAACTTTTTGAAACTTGTATTTTCAGTGTGTTACGATTCTGCAGTTTATCCCAAAAATACCATATTCAAACCTACTTTAAATATGCACTTTCATGTGAGTGTATTCAAAGCCAATCATTAAAGAGAAGAAGCGCAGAGACAGGAAATCTTACCTGCAGCATCTACAGCCTTCACATTGACTCCATTATCCAGAAAAACATTAAGACTATTTATGAGGCCATTTCCAGCAGCAACATGAAACCTTTAAAAATAAAACACAAGGAAATTCATCACATACCTAGCATGATTAGAATCAGTAATACCGCTTTCATACTGTATCAGTAATATGTCTATATGCAGTATGTCACATATATGTATATAGAAATACAACATGAATAATATACATTAGTGTATTTAGTAAATATCATTTTAGTATATAAAAACGCTGATATTTACACAGGTTATTATTAGCATACTTTTACAAAAATATGCAAAATATGCATTTACAACATGGGTGTGATTTTCAAGGTTTTGCCAATGACGTGGATGTATTAAGAGCCAGGAGAAATTAAAAGAAACATGCAACAACATGGCAGCCAATGCCTGTTTCAACAAAATAGTCATCATAACCACTCCTTAAGCCTAGTCATAAATAAAGCAGGCATGATACATCAGTTTAATAGATCACAGAGACTACTGGTAGAACAAAAGGAGGATCAACAAGATGTAGGATTCAGTAATAAGGTGAAAAATATGTCTTTGAAATCAATTGTATGAAAAAGTAGTGAACAAATAGTACGAATAAAAATCACTTCTTTATTCCATTATGTCTACTAGCTATATCAGGGCAAAAAAAATGCAGAGATTCTGTTTGACAGAAAAATAATCAGGTAGAAAGCCTGGAAAACATGACTGAAATCCTGTCATGTGATCTGACACACCTAATGAATAACAGACGGCTTTAAAAACAGCTGACTAGAAAAGATAAAGGAAGAAAAATAGAAAAATTATAGTCTGCATGAAACACTGCACATAGTGTTCATTATTATCAGCATTACACAGTGCTGTGTCTCAAATTAATCATTTGGTCAAACATTTAATTTCGTTAGAAAGCTTTACTGATGGCGTTATATTCTGTGGAACAACTTTTGATACTCTGCTTTTATGTGCTAGAAAGCTCCACTGTAATGGGATTTAGTGCTGGTATGTGATGTGATGGACTACTGCCTGACTATTTAGACAAAAAATTAAATTTTTATTTTCATAAATCTGTATGCTTATTTTTAATTTTTTTCCATGTCAATCAAATTACAGAGCACCAGCAAATGTTTATGTACATGCGCACACACACGCACACAAACAGAGATCTGCAGAGTGGATGGCAACATCAATAGCGTGAGACATTTGTGCTGCCCATTACATTACAAACCAGGCCCTACAAAGAGGGCAAATTCTTCAGCAGGATATCGCTGCTTCTCATTCTTCAGCCTTCATAAATATATTCCTGAAAGCAAAAAAGGTGCTCCAGGATTGGCCAACCCAGTCACCAGATTTGAACATTATTTAACATGTCTGGGGTAAGATGAAGGAGGCATTGAATATAAATCCAAAGAATCTTGATGAACTCTGGGAGTCCTGCAAGAACGCTTACTTTGCAATTCCAGATGACTTTATTAATAAGTTATTCGAGTCATTGCAGAGATGTATGGATGCAGTCCTCCAAGCTCATAGGAGTCATACACAAGATTAATTCCTTTTCCACTGCACCATGACTTTATATTCTTTACTGTATAATATTTTTTGTTAAGTGACAAGACTTTCTGTCTAAGCAAAGTCAGACCTTACTGTCCTGATTAAATAATTAAATATCAAGGCATGATCATATTTTATTTTGGTAAAATAAGTGTAATCTAGAGGCCTTTGCCTTTCATATAAACCACTTCTGATACCAAATGATCAATTACAAGTCAAGTTATTATTTTTTGTTCCTAAAACTTGGATAGATGACAAGACTTCTGTCAGGTAGTGTACACTTGAAGACAAAATTATTAGGATTCCTGTGAAATGTAATTTTTTTTGTGAAAATGTAAACGTGCGTAAAGAAAAAAAAGGTTTCAACACATCTTTTTTTAAGTTTAATCACTAATTCCTAATAGCTAATTTATTTTTCATCATTTTAATTAGAAAATGTTAATACAATATGTTGACATCTAAAATTGCTACAAAGCCAAATGTTCCGAACTTGAAGTTGATATCACAAAAATTGAGAGTTAAATGAACTTTTAGTAAAATGACTAAGTCACCATGATGTCATGTCTCATGACCAAAAATAAATTCATGTGAGTCTTAAGGGCGTCACACACCAGAAGCGCCACCTGGCGAAGCGCAACGTTGCACCACGCAGCACCATGCATTTCAGAATTCTAAACATAGGTTTCTATCAGGGTCCGCAGCGCCCAGCCACGACTCAAGACACTGTTCATATTTCTGCCGAGCCACAGAGCGCTATCTGAATAGTTTTGTTTTAAATAGCATGTGAATGTGCGCATCTGGTGTGCGATACTTTCAACTGTCATGTGCGCACCGTGTTGCGGCACTGAGCGGCGCATCTGGTGTGTGACCTGCTTTAGGCCCAATTCCATTTCTACCCCTTAGCCCTTCCCTTCCTCCAATTCTTTTTAGCTTGAAGGCGTAGGGCTAAGGCCAAGGGCTAGATACCCCTCGAAATGAAGATTTTTCAGGACCAAACTCGAAACCAAGGGGTAAGAAAATTTCCCAGAATACACCATCTACAACAGCAGCATGGCAGCACATGGAAGTAAAGAGATGCACAAATCAGTATTTGCACATGTTTTAATATATCCATAACCGCGTTTGTTTTATCGTCACGTTTATAAAAAAAAACAAAAAAAAAAAACGCTAAAATAAAACCCGCTAAATTTCGCTATCTATAATCTGTAATAATAACTTCTGTATAGGAGTCCCACAACATTCTGTCACTCGATGACACTCAAATACAAGTCTAGTAGCTGAGAATGAGCTTTTTACAGTGTCTACTATAATGTTAACGTTGTTTTCGTTTGTCTACATAGATGAATATCGCCAGGGTGTAAACGCACAGTACAGCTATGATCTTATTGCCACATTAAATCATGATAACATAATATATGCCTTCAGTGATATCCTAATGATTAAAAAAAAAAAAAACATTATTTCTCAACATGATTAATAACAGAGAAAAAATGAACATAAATCAATGTACATCTTTAAACTTCTTAATCACAGTTCATGTTTTTATTCATCCCAAATACCTTTACATAACAAACTGGAATGTGTGATATTACAGAAAGTGAAGGAAACATCACACCAAGTTATTCTAAGACTAGGTATCACATGAAACCTAATATCAACTTGATTCTAAATTAACTGATTAAATGACTTCTTTCAAGCTTCATGTTTCAACATTGTTTTGTGTGCTTTGTTTATTCTTTTGTGCTCTTATAAAAGCACAGCAGCATTTTTCACCAGTGTGTGTCAAGTCCATGGCGAAAAGATCTTATTACAGATTCTGAAAGCAGTCCTATAGCTCTGTCAATTATACAATAAAGGAAAGCGCAAAGCAAACAGGGCATTCTACGAAGCTTAAGCCTGGGGGTATGAAAGAAGAACAGGAAACCAGTGCAGAAGGAGCATTTAAATAGCATTAAGTCTGAAACTGCCTTTAACGTTGTTTTCAAGCAGTAAAGACTTCGGTTAGTATGCATGTGCTAGGCATCGCTCAGGCAATTCAAATGTAAAAGAAGGAAAACACTACAAAACCTGAGTGCAACCGACTCTGCTGTTCATTCAGAAGCCGCTACTGGAAACAAATCCCCAAAAAAAAACAATCACAGCATTGTGCACTGCTGGGGAGGACTAGGGCACAAAAATACAGCTATCAATGTCCCTCCCTCATCCCTTGGCTGGACATTTGCACTTTTATTAAAAAAGCTATCTTTGTTGCAAGAGACCAGGGATGAAATGCATATAAAAGCAGTGAAAACAGCAGGGAGCAAAAAGATGTGTTTTTGAGAGTCATGTCAAATTGAAGATCACAAGACCACTTGATTCCTGAGCCATTCCCAGGGGACTTTGCCACTTTAAAACAGGAATGAGCTCAGTAGTGCACAAAACAGCACAGTGCATTGACTGATTTTAAAATTAGTTTTCTTAGGGGAAAAAACGGTCTCAGTTGTTGTATACATAGAACATCGAGTTTACTTCCGTAGTAAACTATTCTTGTTAAGAGATTAAAGACAATGGAGTATTTTAGCATCATGTCATAAGTGGTACTTACACAGAATGGCCCTCTGGGTCTAGTTTGGTGGGGTTGGCTCCTTTCTTGAGTGTGGCTGTGAGCTTCTCTATATCTCCAGTCTCTGCTGCCTTCATCAGACGCTCATCATACTTTCCCCATTCTGTACTCTGAGACAGAGGCAAATGTAACATTAAAAAACAATGTACAGACCCTCAACTTGCATATGAAATGTTGACTATGTTGTGTAAACTACCAGTCAAAATTTAGAAAATATTAAGATATGTTCATGTTTGTAAAAGTAGTTAGAATCATAATAAGCCTTATTCATGAGCACAATCACTCAAGGACATTTTTTGTGTGTTTTTTTTCCCGGAGCTCAGGTTATAAACAGTACATACATACATATTAACATAAGAACTAGGGCTGCACAGTATATCGTTTCAGCATCAATATCGTAATAGTCACATCGCAGCATCTGCAATGTGGAGTTGGGATTATTATGGTGGCTTGAGAAAGCCAACATACTGTTATGCTACATAAACTTATTCTTCTTCTGAGACTAATTTCTATAAGCATCTTCTCCTAGACCGTTCATACTACAACCCACAAATTAACATCAAACCACCAAACTGGTCTGACTCGGGTTGCTATATCTTTTCCAACTGGTCCGACTTTACCTAAAACTGACCTGGAAAATTTGAAAAAGTCCCATTGACTTAAAATTGGCCCAAACTTTATGACCTCATAACTTTGCGCCAGAATGTCATACAGACTTAAGCTGCGGTAACACTTGACTTTTCTTCCCACAGACTTCCATTCATACGTACGCGAATGCGTCAGACCGGAAACGCAAGGTCAAAGTTTCGCAAGTTGGTGCGGTGCAAAGTTCAAGCTTGGTGAACTCTGACCTGCGAAATCGCATCACTTGACTGCGTGAGACCAATTGAGGATTAAAACATGACCTCTCTGGACAGAAATGTAAAATATTGAGCAATCGTTGGCTTTTTTTAAATGTCTATTTATCTTGTTTAATCCCGCCCCTTTTCGCAGCGCCGTACGACAGAATTTCGCACACACAAAGCCCAGTGTGACCGCAGCTTTATGGTTGGGCTCATTTAACTACCAATCTGCCAATCACTGATGACCTTACAACTTATTAGCCACACCCTAGCAACCACTTATGGGACCTTAGCAATTATCCCATAGACTTCCTTTGTAAAAACTGCCATTGACTTTACATTGGACATACTAACAACATATCAATTCATGCTAACAATATACTAATCCATACTAGAAACATAAACATGGTAACAATATACCAGTCCATACTAAATACATACTATTCATACTAGCAACATGCTAATTCATATTAAATTCATGCTAACAACATGCTAGATTATACTAGAATCATGCTAGCAACATGCCAATTCATACTAGAAACCTGCTAACCTAGTTATCGATCTATGCCAACTGTTTCAATCTTCTTTAAAACTACTTCAGTTGTTTAATTTTTAAAGCTACTTCAAACTAGGCTTTCTCAAGCCCCCATAAAGTTTGTCTACAAACTTTTTTCTAGTTATAGTTCATCACCAATGAAGAATGTGCTGTGTTTACATTTTACATTACATTTGATTATTCAATAATAGGGCAAGACAAAATGGTGATATGCACTTCTCGTAATGGTGGACCAAACATAAATTAATGTTTCAATTCTAAGAATCTTATGTGCTGTTAATAAAAGAAATACATCTTATAACTTTTATGCATTTTCCCTCTACATTTTCAAATATCATGATATATTGTGGATGGTTTTCTTGTGATATATCGCTGATATCATAATCTATCATTTTCGGGGACAAAATATCATGATAATATCGTATCGCATTACTGTGCCTGAATATCTGACTACTTATTTCATATTTTGCTTTGTCTTATTTATTTATTCTTGTAATTTTTTTATTCACTCCTCTACAAGATTATTCCAATCAAAGTTATTGAATTCATTCCAATTAGAGCTATTTAAGTCATCTGCCGAAATTGTATTTATATTGCAATATATAATAACAAAAAAATTAAATATCACAATGTCAGATGTGCAGCCCAAATAAGAACAGAGAATACCATTTAAATAAAGTTGGAAAATACAGTAAACAATAAAATTCTGAAGTTAATTATTGACTTAATTCTGAATATAAAGATCCAGCTATGCAATAAATGGGTAATATGATATAGTAGTATAATACAAAATAACTGGCTTTCTATGTGAATACAGTGCTAAGCATAGAGTGCACCCCATTTTGAAAATTTATATTTTTATCCATTTCTCAGTGAATATAGGCAATGTTTTTGGTGCATTTAAACTAAACAGATTTATTAAACAGATATATTTATTAGTCACCAAACATATTTAGAAATTGAAAGATAATACAATTAAACTCAAGCAAAATACTGAAAAAAATACACCAACTAAAATTACATTAACTAAATTTTTCAATTATTTTGCTTCTCTTAATTTTTCCTCTTCTAAATTTTTATTTAATATTTTTCTATAACATATGAATTTGAGTGTACTAGTTTTTGGATCATTATTGTAAGTTATTTTGTTAGATAAGCTCCAGATTTTGCTTCAGTACTGACTAATCCAATGTATATACACAAATATAATATTGTATAGCTTCCTATTAAAAATATGAATATAATAGATGGACTTGTGAGGGGTGTACTGAGCAATGTACTGGGTGTACTGGGTGTATGCGGAGCAAACAGCAAGGTTGAATTTTCAGAAGTCCTTACTTCAGATTTTAGTGTCACATGATCCAAAATCCTTTTAATAAACTGGTTTGTTGATCAAGAAACATTCCTATTATTATCAATTATGTCAGTTGTGTCATCTTATCTTTGGAGAAACCAATTAAAAAAATTAAATAAAATAAAGGGCAGCACGGTGGCGCAATGGGTAGCACAACTGCCTCAAAGCGAGAAGGTCACTGGTTTGAGCCCTCGCTAGGTCAGTTGGCAGTTCTGTATTGAGTTTGCATGTTTTCCTTGTGTTTGCGTGGGTTTCCTCCAGGTGGTCTGGTTTCCCCCACAGTCCAAAGACATGCGCTATAGGTGAATTGAATAAGCTAAACTGGCCGTAGTGCATGCAAGTGTGTGGGTGTTTCCCAGTGTTGGGTTGCGGCTGGAAGGGCTTCCGCTGCGAAAAACATATGCTGGATAAGTTGCCGGTTCATTCCGCTGTGGCAACCCAGAATTAATTGGTTAATGCTTTTGGAACATTCTCTATTTCAATTCAGTTTGCTCAGACATGAATCCCAGTGATGGAGTGCAAGAGAACTGAGAACTGGAATGAACTGTTAATACTGTGAAAAATAATGTGGCTCTTTCAGTTTCAACAGCTACCCTTGTAGTAAGCCAAGCAGTCATTCCAAGCATGACGGAACTAATTGAAAACCAACGTGATGCAACTTATAGTCCAAATTTGCGGCATGCATACTTCTGTGACACAAATCATCATTATACAAAGGGGTCGACTGTGTACAGGAAAACATTATGTGCTCTTTTGGGAGTAATAATGTCCGAGATGGCTGTGAAAACACTGTTATAATAATATGTTTTTTTTTTCCTCAAAAGGAGCAGAGAACATACCAACTAATCAGGAGATAATCACATTTTCAAAAACAGCATAATCAATTAATTCCCATTTGCACAATGAGATAGTAATGTCTTAGAATGTGATACGTCTATATATACTAATAACTAATGGTCAGAAGACACAACAAAGATTCTAAACCCCACTTAAGTTTGCTGATCCGTAGATCGAAATAAAAATAAAATCCATCACAAAGATGAAAAATCGAATTCACCATTTAAAGCAATTGTACATTGAAAATAACTGGAATTGAACCTGATCTGAAGTCAATAATGGGAAGAGAAGATAAAAAGTTTACAACAGTGAGTCTTTCTGGATCTTTACATTGAAAGTAATTCAATTTCCAGGTTTATATGATAAATTAGATGTTTTTGTACGTATTTTTAAAGAAATTATTTAATTGTTATTTGGATATGTTGTATTTATTATAATATTTCAATTACAATGATCTGAATCTCTAAGTTTTTCTCTCTCTTTGTTATTCAAACCATGCACTGAAATGACTGGATATCATTTATATATAGGAATATTTTTTATTTTGCAATTTTTTTTTACACTTAACCAGGTTATTATGTCACATGACCAACTGATTGTTTAAATGGAATGAATCTATCTATTTTTTGACACCCTGACAGAGCTAGTTGGCCACAATGCTTTGGTGCATTTGTGAGTTGCTTTATGTAAAGCCATGTGAGAATAAACACCTATAGTGATCAAAATCACTGGACTTTCTAAAGTGTTGGAGTTAAGAATCAAGAATTAAGAAATCCTGCATCCAATGAGCACCTATCTATGGACTGTATACCCCAGTAGCATGTTTGCTTATTTTTGACTGGACACTGGAGTAATTGTGCGAAAAATTTAACTTTTAACATCTGGAATAAATGATTTACATAGAAAACTCTTGTTTTATGTTGAAATATTATTCAAATAATTTATTGTTTAAAAAATTATTTTTAATTTAAAAAGCAAACAATTTTTGTCATTCATTCATTTATTTTCTTTTCGGCTTAGTCCCTTTGTTAATTTGGGGTCGCCACAGCGGAAGGAACCGCCAACTTATCCAGCACGTTTTACGGAGCGGATGCCCTTCCACCTGCAACCCATCACTGGGAAAGATCCATACACACTCATACACTACGGACAATTTAGCTCACACAATTCACCTATACCACATCTCTTTTTGGGGGAAACAGGAGCACCTGGAGGAAACCCACACGAGCATGGGGAGAACATGCAAACTCTACACAGAAACGCCAACTGACCCTGCCGAGGCTCGAACCAGCGACCTTCTTGCTGTGAGGCAAACATGCTACCCACTGCACTACCGCATCACCCCCAAACAATTTTTGTGTGTTTAAAAACACATTCACAACTATTTTGTGAGCAATTCCTGCATTATGAATGTGACATTTGCTGTAGAAATTCTAAACATAAACTAGTCTGTTAACATTATATTGAAACCTCTGTTTATAGTTTCCAAAACAACTAACCAGAGTTATGGGATCAGAAAAACATCAATCTGTAAAATTTGTTAGATTTTAAATGAGGAAAATAAACAAGTGTTACGGATGTGACCAAAAGTTTGCGATTTTACAGTAAACAAGATCCTTTGTGGAAATTCTGTGAATTAAACTGCGCTACCCAAAAGAAATAATGCTAATCAAAAGGATAAGAGTTGCTCATTATAGAACAAAAATTATTGATTTTATTTGACATTTTTGCATTTATGAGGAAAAGCTTCATTATGGATGTGACAACTCTCCGTTACAGATGTGAACCTGGCACTTGTGTGACTTTCCTAAATCAAATATAATAGTTTGAAAACATTGACAGAGACATTTTTGAGTATTTTAAGCACTATGAAACACTTGCTTACACCAAAAAATGTAGAAACGGCTTCACTATTTTGCTTGAAACTTTTTTTCATGGAAATGTTGACATTTGCATGGAATTGCTCTTGTGTATTACCTGTCATTGTGTAACTTTTGATCAGCACTACTAACATATAAATTTTTTATATTTGATTAATTAAATTCCACAATAATAAATTCACATACACACATTAAAGATTCTACAGTTGGTTCAGTAAAGTGGTGAATAGCATCCAAAACTGGAGCAGTTTCACACTTTCTAAACTGGTTTGCTTGTCAATACCATACAATAAAGGTCTACTTACACTAAAAAATACATATGACCTAAATTATTTATTTTATTTCCAAAACTCCACGGCAACAAACAAATTGCCCAAGCAAATATAATAAGTTTACATATAGCATTTATGAAAATACATCTACAGTACTATTCTATCACAGTAAACAATCTGTGCTGGTCTTACTCGAGCGTCAAAATGTTTGTAGATAATCGCTAGTGTCAACCAAAGTTAAATGCAGCGATAAAAATCACGTAATTCTGAAAGATATGTATGATAAACAATCACGAGTCACAAGTCATAATCTCTTTCGACATAACAGTTCATCCCTGGAGTTCAACAAAACATTATGAAACAATTCACCCGCATTCAGACTGACCACCCACAGCTCTATTCTTCTACACAAAAACACACACTCACACACTCGGTTTCAGGTCATGTAATGGGCTTGGTCCAAAGTCTTGACAAGCTACTCGACAGAGTAAAACCTGTGTGTCACTGTACGTTTACCTCGTTTTTCTTAAGCCGTTGTTTGAAACTTTTCATAGTTCCAGTCTAACAGTAACTACGTCCAGTGCACTTGTCCTGAAGTCCAAATCTGCGTCTCTAGTCAAAGTTTGCCAGCAAACTTTTATTCCACCCCACTGTTACAAGGTTCAGCCTGTGTTGCTTGAGACCTGACGCTTCACCCCCGCGAACCAATCACCGGGAGAGCTGCGGAGGAGCGAGCCAATCAGCGAGAGCTGGGAGTCTCCGCGTGAAGCTCATTCCGTGGAAAAGCTAATTCACATGATTGTGGGCAACAGATTCCACAGACTCTACGGATGCCTTCAAAACCTGCTACACAATGACTGTTTGTTTTGGGTACAGCTACTAGTTATACTGTCAGCAGGCTTGGCCGGTTTGCGACTTGTAAACGCAGTTGCGTCATCAGTGGTTTGTTAAAAAAAGAAATCCAATAATATAAAGTAGGCTACGTAATCTATCTATATTGAAAACGTGGGGTTAATGTTGCTAGTACGTTTTGTTACTTGACTATACATATATCCTGTATCTACATGCAAATTACATTATATATCGAGTCATATATATATATATATATATATATATATATATATATATATATATATATATATATATATATATATATACACACACATACATACACCCACCCACATATATATATACACTTACACATATATATATATATATATATATATACACTTACACATATATATATATATATATATATATATATATATATATATATATATATATATATATATATATATATATATATATATACACACACATACATATATATACACATACATACATACATAAATATATATATTATACTATACACACACACACACCTAACAATGTTTCTGCTTGTATTTTGTAACCTTCTAATGATCAATATGTCCCAATAAACACAAAATACATGTAAAATGTATTGGTTTCAGTATGAAGGCAGATCAGTCTCAAAAATAATACATTTACATAGATAAATTCATACATGCACAGTGCATTTCTTATTTACAAATTAAAAAAAAATTAAATTCAAAACAATTCATAAATACAACACAATTTGTTTATATATATATATATATATATATATATATATATATATATATATATATATATATATATATATATATACACACCAAATGAATTGGATTTGTGTATTTATGAATTGTGTATTGAACTTACAAATTGTACTTTGTAAACATGAATTGTGTTGTGGATGTATGTATTATATTTTGTAAATGTATCATTTTTGAATGATCTGACTACACTGTTTTAGTGGTTTGTAATGTATCTGTAAGGATTTCTATCTTTTTAAGAATGGTTGCAGACTCTTACATTTAAACCGTTTATAGTTTAAAAATATGTATGTAGTTGCGCTCACATATTAATGAATAAACAAATATTATATATAAAAAACACCTATTGCGTGAGAAATGTGTTAGGTGGACTAGCAGTTGTCGTCATAAGCCTTTGATTTACGGTCACTGAACCTCAAACAGTTTCAGGGTTGAAAAAATTAAGAAAAAAAAAAAATCTCTAATTGTGACCCAAAGCTTTTTGCAGCTTCTTTACTAAAGATCCACTAGAGCATGTTATGAATCACATCCTTTTTGTGGTATCATGTAACCACCACCTCCACACACACACATGAAAAAGATTTAAAAAGCACTAAGCAATAAAACTTATCCTGATATTTCTAATAAAAAATGCATTAAACTTCATTTTTTGGGATAAAGTTTGTCAGTTTAACGCTTCAAGCTAAAACCTGGGAAACCGCCAAACGCAGCAGACAAACCAGTTTCAAACATGAGCCTCTTGAAAGACCTCATTCATTCTGCCCTTAAAATATGTTCAATGAAACAGCAGCCTCCCAAATAGCATGTATTCATTGCCTTGTGTCATTGTGTTTCTCAAAGCAGTTCTACATGTGTCTTAACTGTTTAAATCAGTTCGACAGCACTTATGTGGTACTTCAGACTTGCAGTCTGTTACAAAGAAAGATTGATTTGTACACACATGTAAAAAAGGGTTGTATTTTAATAAAACTTTAAAAGTCTGTAAATTTTCAAATTAGACCCAAGTTCAAGGCCTCTGTTTGAATTCAGCCGCACAACATTGTGTTCTTCTGGCTACATAACCTTTATAATTCAGCCTCCAAGCTATTGAACTTTCCTATGAACATTGGCAAGACTCCACGTGTAGTTAAAGATTATTCTATTCAAACTACTAAACAAAGTCGCAGCTCAGAAGGACAATTTATTGACTGACATAAAAAAAGGTTAACCAGAACACAAAATGCAGCATTTCTATACATGACAGGTTCGGTTTATCAATATTACATTATCCAAAATGTGAATCAATAAAATGGGAGCAATTAGCAATTACCAGTATCTTTCCAAATGGATTTAATACTTTCTTAGACACGATCCTTAGAGTGAGCCAAACGAACCGATGTTATGTGATGTTGTGGGCACTACGATCTTCCACAAGACCGATGAATGGATATTTTTAAAAGAATGAAAATAAAATGAGGATCAGAACGTAGCACCAAACGTCCTCTCAGGCTCCGACCTCACACAGCTTTGCGATGATATTCTGGAGGTGCAACCTCATAATCACTTGCACTGAACAGAGACGATGAATTCTTCACCAAATACCTGAAACAAGCAACACGGATATTTTACATTCATATAAAAGTGCCCTTATTATGCCATTTTACAGGTTCTGAAGTTTGGTTTACATGCATCCAAAAGCAATAAGTACATACATTTTAAAATCACTTTATTTCTCAAACTCTTTTGAAAGAGCATAAGAGGACAATAAAATCAACTGATGGTAAATAGCTTTCATAATCTGCTGTAGTGTTGTCCCAATACTGGGAACTCATACTTAAATACCTTAAAGATATATTGTTTTTTAATTCCTTATTTGATATTATGTGGAAATATTAGGGCTGGACCAGAATATTCAGCGGGTTGGCATTAAGTTTTCCATTTTGATATTCGAATATTCTTTTTATACTATTTATTTATTTATTGTTTAGTCCTATTCTATAAGGGAATTCATTTTATTTAATTTAATTTAAATGGTTGTTTAGTTAAAATGTGAATTTGTCATTGAAAGTATGCTACTGTTAGTAGTAGTTTATTTCTCAAGATTGGACACTTTATTAGGTACACCTTACTAGTACCGGGTTGGACCCCCTTTTGCCCTCAGAACTTTCTTAATCCTTCGTGGTATAAATTCAGCAAGGTACTGGAAATATTCTCAGAGATATTGGTCCATATAGACATAATAGCATCACGCTGTTGCTGCAGATTTGTTGGCTGCACATCCATGATGCGTATCTTCTGTTCCACCCCATCCCAAAGGTGCTCTATTGCTCTGCTTGATTAAGGTCTGTTGACTGTGGAGGCCATTTAAGTACAGTGAACTCATTGTCATGTTCAAGAAACCAGTCTGAGATGATTTGTGCTTTATGACATGGTGTTTTATCCTGCTGGAAGTAGCTATCAGAAGATGAGTACACTGTGGTCATAAAGGGATGGACATGGTCAGCAACAATGCTCAGGCAGGCTGTGGCATTGACACGATGCTTAATTGGCACCCAAAACCAGCCTGAACCGTTGATACAAAGCAGGATGGATCCATGCTTTTATGTTGTTGACGCCAAATTCTGACTCTACCATCCGAATGTTGCAGCAGAAATCGAGACTTATCAGACCAGGCAATATTTTTCCAATCTTCTGTTGTCCAATTTTGGTGAGCCTGTGCGAATTGTAGCCTCAGTTTTCTGTTCTTAGCTGACAGGAGTGGCACCCAGTTTGGTCTTCTGCTGCTGTAGCCCATCTGCCTCAAGGTTCCAATTGTTTTGCGTTCAGAGATGCTCTTTTGCATATCTCGGTTGTAACGATTGTTTTTTTAATTACTGTTGCCTTTCTATCAGCTCAAACCAGTCTGGCCATTCTCCTCTGACATCTGGCATTAACAAGTGCCCACAGAAATTCCAGTAGATCAGCAGTTTCTGTAATTCTCAGACCAGCCCGTCTGGCACCAACAACCATGCCACAATCAAAGTCACTTAAAAATCACCTTTCTTCTCCATTCTGATGCTCGGTTTGAATTGCAGGTCTTGACCATGTCTACACGCCTAAATGCATTGAGTTGCTGCCATGTGATTGGCTGATTAGAAATTTGCATTAACAAGCAGTTGGAGAGGTATACCTAATAAAATGGCCAGCTAACGTTAAGCATTTTTCTGCTGTCAAGTCAGCGGTACAAATTTTTTCACCTGCCCGACTAAAACTTCACAGAGACAAACAAGTACACACTCTTAATCTGCACTGCTTGACATTAGCCCAGCTTCATTAAAAATTGGCATAGAAAATAACCAAACAATATCGAACAGCCCCATAAAGCTGAGGAATTTTTCCATGTCACATTTGAGGTATTAAAATCAATTCTCCTTACTTTAAAAAATCTTGCAGGTAGCTGAGAAGCAGAGCTAGACTCTTTTCATCCAGAGGTGTGTAGGCCAGCATTGCTCCAATTCTCACTGGTAAAAGACATAAAAGAGACTATACCATCAATTACTAAAATTAAACATGAATGTAATTACCAGTGATGAAAAAACTAAACCTTCTCTTTGATGCAATGCTAATTTTAAGCTCTTTTAAACCCATTTAAACCTTCATTGCTGCGTTTGAGGTTCAATTAAGCCTTGAGGATTGAATTATTGGATTGGACAACTATAGTCTTAAAAAAACTACTATAGAATGCAAAGCTCATATTTAACATGTTTTGTCCAGTAAAAGTTTAGAAATGGACTGTTCGCTATACAGTTAGTTAGTTATCAAAACACAATATACAATTTATTAATCTACAATGACGAAGGGCAGTGGGTTGCTGAATAAATATTGAGAGATTTCAGCTGCAGTCTGGGCTTGCTGCTTCACTGCCTTTCTACACCTCCCTTTCTTCGTGTGTTCAATACTTTTTCTATGCGTCATTTCCTTTTATTACACAACTTCATTTGTGAAATAATTATATTGGTTTTCTTTGCATATATGGATTTATTTGGTTGTTACCAACATCCTGGGAAAATTACAGTTACAGTTATACTGCTAGTTAGCCCTCAAAACACAATATAGCTTTTAAAGTCATACCAAAAAGTCTCAGCAGGTGCGGCGCCCCATAAATCTGAGACATGGATGTATCTGGATGGTTTGCGAGGATCTCTGCATACTGCGGCCTCTCAAACTTGTAGAGAAGCTGAGTACCCAACATCACGTTGAAGTACTCTCGGATTCCGGCAACTACTTCGTTCACTGCGTATTCCCTGAGAAAAGATCAAGCATACAGTATGAGTGTCTCTCCAAAAACGATGTGATAAATATATCATAACAAATGTAAGAAATTAATTACTACATCAAATAATATTTTAGCTGAATGCACTGGATAAGACGATGGTATACAAACACACTTGTTATCAGAGTTTCCTCTTGATTTCTTGTAATTTGCATAGTCCTCCAGGACAGCATCCACATTCTTTTTTGCAGGTAAGTGAAAAAGCTAAACAAACACAAAAAATTTAAATAAACAAAATGTATCTCTCACGCAAAGTACATTTTGAAACTCAAAATATAATTTTATGACCAATTTTAAAAATTCTGGCAAATGCACAGCTAGAAAACTTGTTCATCATATGCCTAATTTATACCATTACTTCATGATTTCTATTTCATTTTGAGTTATTGTAGTTTATCAAGTTAAAATAAATAAAAATGAGAAGAGATGCCTCGGCAGATATAAACAAGCATTCAACTTGAATTTATTCAATTTTCTTTCAATTGTTTGATTTAAATGCCGTTTTATACTTTTAAATTGGGATTTTAACAAATAAACTGACTGTAAAGTGTCATTTAGGGATGCAACAATTATAGATTTTGGTTCTACGATTATAGTCTGAGGAATAATCACGGTTATCATGATTATTATGCATTATTCAATCATTATAAAACACTGCTAGTTTTACATGACACTCCTTTCTCTTTGGCGTTAAAAATAAGTGAATAACAATTTTTGCATTTAAATATAAGTAATACTTTAACACTGAAAACACAATGACAGAACAATAAATAAATAAATAAATTTTGTTCAATTTTGTTAAATAAAAAAAATTGTCCAATGTAAATATAAGCTATTTATTGCATAGAAGTATTTCCCTTTTAAAGAGAACAAAATGTAGTCAAAGACTGCTGGACCTCTGTCTGAAAGGCACCTTTGATCAACTATATTACAAACTTGTTTGGTAGCCTATTTGCTTTTGTATTTTTTTTTCTTTGGAGTAGAAATGTGTATATTCCACATAAATTATGAAGCTGACCGGTCCGTTCTTGTCAGGTGGCTCACGACATTCTATCAACTAGGTGCACCTGGAAAGGACCTCTATTGAAAATAACGAACTTGCATGCGCAAAAGACAGGATATGTGAACATCTCTTAGAAATAGCCTCAGCCATAGTTAAAATCAACTTTAATCCAGTGTGCATGGGTATTCACCTCAGTGTACAAGCTCAAAAATTTAAACTAGGGCACAGTTGGTATAACTTTTAGTTGCAGGAGTTTTGTTCCATGCAGACCCGCGGGGTTGAGAAGCCTTCACGATTAATTAACCGTGATGATTTATAGTGTGGTTAATAGTGAAATCAGTTACTGTCCCTACTGCCATCCGTATTTGTTTTTGCTCTGTCATTCCTTATTATTAATATAACTGAATAAAGAGGAGAAGTGCAAGAATTGGATTAGGATGAGAATAAAATGAGCTTTTATTTACCTGCTTCTGTCTCGTAATCAGGTCCCAGTCATCAACCAGCCATGGTTTTAATTCTTCAGGAATTTTTACCTTTACTTCTACTCTGTTGATAAAAGTCTCCTCCTGCACACAAGACCAGCATGGCCATCAAAAACAGCCTCACTTTTAGCATTTCTTAAAGACCCTTCTTTGGAGAAAATCATGTTTTTAATATTGTTTACTCGTCAATCTGATGTTTTCAATGTGTAAAACATAAACCATGGATTAAGTATTTACTCCAGGTTCCTACCATTACAAACATGTAAAAATATACACACAGTATACAGCAGGGGAAAATAAGTATTGAACAAGTCATGTATTTCCCGGGGAATAATATTTCTAAAAGGAGCTGTTGACATGGAATTAAACCAGATTTGGTAAAAATCCAAACAATAAAATATAAAAATAAACAAAAAAAAAAAATGTTTGAAAAATTTGTTTGTGTAATAACAAGGAGAAAGTACTGAACTACTGAAATGTATTAATCCTTTATATAAAAGGCTTTTTTGGTAATGGCAGCTTAAAGACGCCTCTCATATGGCAAATGAAGTCACATTAATTGCTCTGGTGTGATTTTTTTTTTTTTTTTACAGTGTAAAAATCTTGATTGTTCAGTGGGTCTCGTCTATCAAATCTGATCTTTAATTTGTAATTTCTATTGGATTCAAGTCAGGTGATTGGCTGGGCCATTCTACAGCTTGATTTTCTTTCTCTGAAACCATTTGAGTTTCCTTGGCTGTGTTTTGGACCATTGTTTTGCTGAAATGTCCATCCTGGTTTCATCTTCATCATCCTGATAATGCAGCTGTTGGACTGAAGCAGCTAATATTAATTCACAATGACGAAGGGCAGAGGGTTGCTGAATAAATACTGAGAGATTTCAGCTGTCTGGTCTTTCACTGCCTTTCTACACCTTCCTTTTTCACGTGTTCAATAATTTTTCCCTGCGTCATTTAACTTTTAAATTTAATTTCTAAACTAATTAGATTTGTTGTCTTTGCATTTATGGATTTCTTTGGTTGTTACTAACACCCGGGAAAAATTTAAGTCAACGGCACCTTAAGAAATAGGTTTTCTGCTAAAAATGGTGATGTGTTTACTACTTATTTTCCCCTCTGTATATACACAATGAGCCTTGTATGTCACAATCCTCTGATTTATTATGTTCAAAATGATATTTCCCAAGTAAATTTATGTTTTAAAAGGTACAGTACATGTCTAAGATGGCAAACAGAACAAGTTTTTTGTAACATTATTAACTGTTTAAAGACTATAATAAAGTTGGGGTGGAACTGATTTACAAATGTATGATTGTGTATATTAAATCAGATTCCAGTGTATTGGCATAAGACATTTTAAAGAAATAGTTCACTCAAAAATGTACATTTGGTCATTATTTGCTCAGCCTGGTATTGTTGCAATGCAGCATGTCTGTTTTTCTTTTTCAGAACACAAAAAGAAAATTGAGAGAGAAAAAAACAACAACATCCTGCTTGTGTTTGTCCAGCATCAAGCTTATTTTTGTTTTTAAATTGCGAAAATAGCAAGATAGGATGTGACTTAAATGTGTTTTAAAAGCAAGCATACAAGTGACAGGTCTAATAAATCGAGATTAATAAAACATGAAATACACCATCTTGATCCGTTCTCCCATTACCACTTAAGCGTAAAAAAAATAATAAAATAAAATTATATATATATATATATATATATATATATATATATATATATATATATATATATATATATATATATATATATATATATATATATATATATTTAGTATTTTAATCCACATTTAATGTAATTTATCAAATATATGTATGCTTTTCCCAGCCATAACTATGCTTTCGTTTCATGCAGGGGTGTCCGGTGCCCTGTAGAGTTTAGCTCCAACCCTTACCAAACAGCTAATCAAGCTCTTACTAGGTATACTAGAAACCTCCTGGTAGGTGTGTTGAAGCAAGTTGGAGCTAAACTCAGCAGGACACCAGCCCTCCAGGACAGAGTTTGGACACCCCTGGTTTAATGCTTGATGCTGGTCGGTATTCACTAGCTAATGTTTCCTTCCACCTATTTTAATGTGTATTTTGAATATGCGCATAAAAGAATGTTTGATGAAAACGCCAAGATGCACATCAATTTTGAAAATGTGCATAAAAATAAAACATGCGCATAACCAAGAAGGATAAACTTTTTACTCAATAAGAAAAATTGCACAAACTACAATGGAAACACTTCATTGCATGTCGGCATTTGTCTACTGTCTTTTATTAAATACAGTACTTATTAAATACAGAAAAGATTGACGCAGATTTTCCTATTGCAGCAAATTCCGTTTTTATTTTTGATATTTGGCGCCAGTTAATCAGGAAGTGACAATTTTGTTCTCTTTGACTCATTGGATGGAAACGCTGCTTTATTCACACATCTTTTATGCGATATTACAGTTTTGCGCATACATTTAATTCCTATCTTTGGATGGAAACACAGCTACTGCCTGTTTATGGATGGACCGAGCAGGACTTTTTTCTCTTTTGCTGGTTCATAAGAGTAACTGGCATTACAACACAAGGGTGAGTACATTTGTGTGTGTACCATCACTTTAGGGTATAAAAAAATTAATTTCAGACACACATACTACAAAAAAATAAAAAGCAAATATGTCTTTTTGATTATACAACATGCATTTTAAGAGGGTAAAAGTGCTTTCCTGGGGGGGAAACTAAAAAATGACTAAGTCTCTAAATATTGACCATTGGCTTTTAAAGATTAGAAGTGACATACACTCTCCACAGTCGGGTCAACACGTGCCCTCTTCTTGCGTGGGGGGTGAGGCATGTCCCCAGTGCTAGTGCCCTCTCCAGCCCCTGGCGCTGAGAAGCAAACAACACACAGCTTCTTATCAGTAACAGTTAATAATGAAGCTACAGCGATTGCATCTCATAAATACTACAGCTAGACAGAATTGAGAAACTATTGACTTTTAATTAACATTTCTGACAGGTTGAAATACAACAGTATTTGCACAGAGAATTGAAACTTACTCTTTTGCTTGTTCTTCTTTGTTTTTCTAGTGAAATGAATAAAAAGCCCTTGGTTAAAAATGCACCAGTAAACATGAGTTTGCAGTTTTGACAGCTCATTTTAAAAATTCTTGATGGAGCAAGAAGCTGAGTGCAGTCGAGGGTAATTCAACCCTACGAGCAAACAAAGTAACACTCACACATCTACATTTTTTTGCTGCACAGCAGCGATTTTCTTGCTCGGTGCGACACCCCTCATCCTTCCCTCAACATAATGGTCTCTGAAAAACAGTGTGTTCTGCATTAATTACGCTCATGACAAAGACAAACATGCATCACAGATTGTATAAACTGACAATCGCTCTATTGAAATAGCAATAAAAACAGAATAATAAAGAGGTGTAAGGCACATTTAACTTCTTTCACTCACTGATTTGCCTTCTGAAGCTCTTTCTGTTTCTGCAGGTTACTGTCCACATATTTAAGCACACGGCTTTCAGGAACCCATTCGTCCCAGCTAGAAACACATTGATCACACTTTCTTATAATAAATCTTATTAATATTAAGTTATTTTTAGACAACATTTACCATTTCAGCCGGTATAACCTAGGAATGCTGACTGTACAGTAAACAACAAATCGATGCAAATAAGAATTTTAAATACACAGACTTACTTCTTATTCCATCCACTGTAATGAATAAAGTATTTCACTTGTTTGTCCTTGATATTGATTTTTACACACTGCAAAAGAAAAAAAAGACGTGATTAATCATCTTTCTGACATCTTTGGAGAAATAAGATCCAAACCATCTTTTACAAGTGAAAAAATAATCATGTTGGTAACATTCCGGCATTACTCAGGATGAGGTAAAACTCAAAATTAAATAAAAAAAGTTAACCCTCTACTGCACGCATTATGATAGATCTTTAAAAAATTATTTGACTGTTTCTTTTCTCAGATTAGCTTAACTTGAAGTGCTGCAAAAAAAGATTTGGGGGGAAAATTTAAGGCACTTCATGAAATGTTGCCATATGACAACAACATCCAACAGTGGATCTAACTTAGAAATTAAAAAGAAATTTAAACTTTCCATATAATTAATAAATTTGTTGTTAGAAATTATTTAATTGGTGTTGCAGTATTATAAGCTTTAAAACAGAACTTTTCAATGACACCAAACATCCAAACAACTGATATTCCAACAGCTTTCATTTATTCCATTCATTTCTGCTGAATATTATTGAAAACATACATAATATTAATCATGTATCCAAGATACAGTAGATATACATTTTCCTCCAGTAAATATTGTAATATAAATACGTCTAATATATTCAGATGCATCAGAATAATGTAGCTACTAGCTAACAATGTTTATATATTATACAATACTATAGTACGCCTGTCTTATCTGCCTGTGAGCTAACTTATTTGAACTGTCTCCATCACTGCTCTTATCAAATGTCCAATCTACACCATTCTCATGATCACTAAAACCCATCTCATCCTCACTTTCATCTGCAGGAAGGGCCAGTTCTGTCCTTTTCTTCTTTCACTTACAATAGAACATGGTGGCGCTCGCTAATAAACCGTTCCCTGTGTTCATATCTATTCAAAAGTATCACCATTAAAATGTGATTTTATCCATAATGCAAATGCAATCAACATATAACTAAACAAAGATCACAGCTGACCTTGCTAGCTAGCTAACCTAGTGAAATATTGCACATTCCACTCTTCCATTTGGCAACACATACATTTGATTAATTTACATAAATCTAATTTGATCAAAACTTTTTTGAGTTGTGAATATGTCATCATATCGGAGGTGATGTCTCAGATTTTGTTTATGGATCTGACATGAGTTGTTCCTTTGTATTTACTGACGTTTTCATTTGTATTCAGCAACTACTCACAATAAACGCCAGTCTGCTAGAAATCGCGTCACAGAAAAACACTGCACATCATGTGACTTAACCAAAGCACATCATTGGCTAAACTTGGGTCTACTCTTTCCAACAAAACAATTAGAACTTTGGTTTTAAAGAAACAATGGCAGGAAAATGAACAAATGTTTTGGTGAAACATCATGGGGTTATCACACCTAAAATAGAAGCACAGCATAATAACATAGAATACACTATCATATATAAAATACAATTAAAAAGTAAAAAAAAACAAAAAACAGACTGATGGCAGCAGAAGAGGACAAAAGGCCAACGACAAACAGTACAAATAAGTGTTTAGAATACAGTACTAATGCTGACAATGCTGATTTGTCAATAAGCTATTTTTAACATGAGACTAAAAAGAACGAAAAGTAAGTGATCTTCTAATTGTTGGTGGAATGGAGTTCCAGTCCCTAGCAGCTTTCACTGAAAATACTGACTGACTGAATTTACTTTTTTTTTAATTCTTTTTTTTTTTATTGAACATTTTGATTTTGAACAAAGGCCGAAATCCACCCAATAAAATATGTATAATAAAACTAAAAATAAAAAATAAAAAAAAGTATATTGTAATAAGTACAATATTAGGATTGAAACATAAATGATAGTCTCTCTCATATTCGACCAAAATTGTACAGTTTTTTTTTACTGGCAGCATTTATTTTGGCTGTGGTGTATTCCAGACTAATAATGTCCAGTAGATAAAGCCTCCAGGATAGATCAGTTGGAGCAGATGGATCCAGCCATAGTTTCAGGATTGTTTTGAATTTACTTTTTTGAGAGGATTAATACAACCCCCTCTTTCACCACCTCTAGTTTTCACAAACTGATTTAGTGGTGAAGTTGAGTTATGAACGGTCTTAAACATTAAACATATGTACATCTTTTAATTAAATTTTACCAACTAAGCAAGTTGTATTTCTTTAATATTGAACAATGGTGAAATTGAACATTTCTTATCAAGGGTTAACTATACAAAAAAATCTCTTTACTTGACACAGAAAACAATACCAAAGCATTAAATATGATAAACAAAACAATTACAAACACATGACTACATTTACACTAAAAATTGAATGCCATTCAGTTACTGCTTTCAAGAAAACTAATATCAAAAAGGCCTTTGAAGCATGCATAATGAATGATTCAGGTACCTTAGCTTCGTATAGCAATGGCCCATGAAAGCACAGCACTCGTTCACCTGAAAAAACAGCAGAAATATTAATATACAATGACATCCACTAATGGGCTTATAAATAAAATAGAAGAGGTACATATTCAAAGCAGTGTGTGAGCAGCACAGTACATTGTACATTCAAAATATGCCACAACACACAAATGTTTTAAACGTATACTAGATGTATAAAAGTTTGCAGTATATTTACTACATTGTTTGTTGCAGTCATGACTAAGCTCATTATAACCAAAATATAACTTGCATTTCCAATAAACAATACTAAAAAACAAATCAAAATTAGGCATGACTGAATAACAAACTATTTAAAATCTACTTCTATAACCAAACAATATATCAAACATGACGGTTAACTCGACATACGCGTTTACTCACTACATCAACTCATGTTCGAGTCCCAGTTCAGGAGTCAGATAAATGATTCAGAATAGTATATTGTTCTAATGATTCGATTCTACAGAACGATTCGTTCAGTTATCAAAAATTGCTGATGGTAATTTTAATGCAATAAAATAAGGCGTTCTTTGCTCATTATCGACTTTAATTTCAGAACAGCTCAGAGCTAACGTCCCTGTTTTTACGCTACAAATAAGTAAATGACTGTTCCCGCCAGGACTTCAATACTGCAATGGCCGCTTCCTGTAAACAAGGCCTGCTGTGTGCTAACGGCTACATCATTGACAACAGCTAATGTTTTGTTTCAGGAACACGCCGCTGTGTGCGTCTACAGAGGCTGTCAGATCTAACGAAAAGCACCAACGTGAAATCGTGCACCCGCTTGACAGCTGATGAACAACTCTGCACAAGTTAAAGAAGGCAACTCTCAGCTAAAAAGTGTTTTGTAACACACAGCTCGCCGTGCGCGCGCGCCATTGTGCAGCGGCAGCGCCCGCTTCCTTTGCACGGCAGAATGAGAGGATCCCCGATCGACGGGTGACTCTCGTGGATGAAACAAAGCGCATCTTACCTTCTTGAAATTTAGGTTTAGGGTCCTGTTTAGGCGCCATTCACAGATTAAACAATAAAAATAGCTGGAAAATCAAATCCAGGCATTGCCAGCTCCGATTTAATTCACGCAGGGTGAAGGCGCCGCGCTGCGTTCCTATGACGCACTTTTCTGGCGCCCCTGTCAGGTGACTCTCATAATAAACAGCGTTTATCCAGCAGCCCCTGTTGACGAATGACAGAAGTTGTGCTCTGCTCACGGCAATACACGCAAATAAGTGGATTTATGCAGATATATTTTAGCTTTACGCCACGCCTCTTCTATAATTTATGTTTTAATTTCTTGTTAAAATTTAAAGGGGTAGCTGCACCAAAAATAAAACAATTGAGGTTATGCAAGGTGTAGACGACTTTTGTTTTCTTATATAGAACATAAAAAAGATTTTTTTAGCTGAAATTGTAATGATTCATAAAACGCAAGTCATTAAAGACATAGGCAAAACTAAATTACCACTATAAGTAACCTAGTAAGATCCCACGTGTGGCTTTGTTTTTTGCCTACTAGCCTACATAAACCCTATTATGAGCTTACAGTGGGCACTGTTCATTTAAATCAAATAAAATGACAGTAATGATAATCGCACTGTACATTTCCTCAATAAACGGTAAGAAGTGTACAATAAATGTTCGATATAATGGTTATGTTCCAAAATTATGTTTGCATAACTTAAAATTTTGAGTTGAAACCTGATTAACTTACTAAACTAGGATAAAGCTTTATAAAAAAACATTTGTAGCCAGGACTTTTTGGCTTTTTTAGTGTAGACATTTATAATAATAATAATAATAATAATAATAATAATTATTATTATTATTATTATTATTATTAAGCCTTTATGTATATATCATTGTTTACTAAAAGTATTTATACCACTGTTTTTCATATGAATAAAATATAAAATTCTTAATTAGGCAACACAAACCTGTTTATTGATTTGAAACAATGTCACTCAGAATATGCAGAAACTAATAAATGATATTTTCTATTAAAATTATATATTTTTTAATGATACATGAATATGTAAATCATTTAAAAACATACAATAACCATAAAGAGCATTAAAACCTCAATTAACAGTCCGATACTTTCCAATTAGGAGCAAATAATCTGCCTTTAAACTTCAAAGAAATAAATATGAGTGATTTATAGTGATAATTATATATATATATATATATATATATATATATATATATATATATATATATATATATATATATATATATATATATATATATATATATATAATTATTATTATTACATAATTATTTATTGTGATAATTAATATTGACTAATATGAAAAAAAGTTATGTTTTTTGGCCATATCATGCAGCCCTGAATTAACATAAGCTAAAATTGCAACTGCTAAACTGCAAAGTTAGCTTTGCTAGTCACACTGTGCTATATCAGCTTGCAGAGAATGAAGAGTTCTAGGCTACATTCATACCTGAAAACATTAACCAGAAACAAAAGTTTTTAATTCATTGATTTGTTTGTTCGTTCATTCATTCATATCAGTGTGGCACCTTTCATCCCTAATACATATTTCAGGAAGTTCACTGGGAGTACCATCCCACATATAAGATAGAATTTCTGCTAATATTACATATTCTAACAGTAATGATAATCGAAATGGAATTTTCTCCAATAAACAGCAAGTGTACAATAAATGTTCGATATAATGGTTAATGGTTAAACTAAGTTAAAGTAACATTAAAAAAACATTAGTAGCCATGACTTTTTGGCTTTTTTTTTTTTTTTTTTTTTTGACTAATATGAACAAAAAGTGATATTTTGTGGCCATATCATGTAGCCCTGAATTAAAATGAGTTAAAGGGCACCTATGGTGAAAAATCTACTTTTCAAGCTGTTTGGACAGAAATGTGTGTAAGTATGGTGTATAAACTGTCATATTGGGGTGAAATAAACACACCCAGCCTTTTTTTATTCATTTAACAACATAAAAACGGTGGACCAATTGGAGCGGTTTTCAGATCGACCGCAACTTGACGTAGGAGTGCGGTCCCCACACCCACCAATATTGATTGACAGCTGCACGCATTAACGTGTCTCCGTAGTAATGCATATAATCATATCAACAAGCGCAAAGCAGCCAGGAATAAAAGGTCTGTTCAGTTCGCTAGAATCATCAATCATCATCAAATGTGATCAAGAGTGAATTTTACAAGTTTAACATGTTTTAAAACAGAGCATGTGTGTAATGAATTACAGCGATTTAGCTTAGCTTTACTTCATCAGCACAGCTGCGGGTCAGAACAATTATAAAAAAGACGTTTCAATCCTGGTTTGTGGACATTAAATCAGGTTTATTTTGTACATTAACATAACAGATATCCATACAGCAGTGGATATTACCAGTATCATGACAGATATGTGTGCAAAACGAGTGCAAAACTTAACGCGCTGTCTCTCTCTCTCTCTCTGTGTGTGTGTTTGTGTATGTGTCTGCGCGCTGTGTTTGAGTCCTCGCTGTGTGTGTGCGTGAACTTTGTAATGACATTGTGTGTGACTCGTTGCAACGCCACAAAAAAATGCATTAAATACTGATTGTTAAAGTTCTTACTGTAGTATTTCTCACACACGTTACGTGAGATCTGCTTCCTGGGGCAGCCAAGGGCGGCGATTGAGGCATGTTGCTGACAGGCACGTGGGAACTGTGGGCGGGGAGGACTAGCCTTAAAGGCCCAGTGCAAAAAAACAGCAAAACCTTTTTTCCAGCTATAATATAGACACTTCAAACAGCTATAATAAATAATCTGATGGGTGTTTTGAGCTGAAACTTTACAGACACATTCTGGGGACACAAAAGGCTTATATTAAATATGAAAAAAGGGGTAACCTATGTGCCCTTTAAGTTAAAATTAGTCACACTGTGCTATATCAATTTGCACAAGACTAAGAGAATTACAATCAAACCTGAAAGCAATAACCAGAAACAAAAGTACAACACATCAAGCTTTCCTTCATTCATTCGTTTGTTCATTCAATCATTCATTTCAGTGTGCCACCCCAAAGGTGGCCCCCAATACATTTTACAGGTGGAGTGGCATACCATCCCACACAGAATTTCTGGTAATATTACATATTCTAACTAATCAGTAAGAGTTCTACAATTGTGTAGAAATTATATAAAATTACAGTCAGAAGTGTATCATATATATCAATAATTATTTATTTAGGTCCACCTTATTGTACAATGTGTAAATAGTGGAATATGCAAAGAAACACGGTTTGTTTCAATAGTCATTTTCACACATGCATGCATTTGAAAAGATCAAGTTTGGTCTCAAAATAGCACCCGACGACATATGCGTACACAATTTAATACTGCAAATAAAAAACAATGCATTGTCGTGTGATAATTACGTATATACATGCAGTTGTGCCATTTATGCACGCCTGTTGGACTTCTGGAAAGAGCTCTTTAATAACCATGGTGCAAAACTGGACAAACAATTTTTCAGTTTCTTCCTCAATGCCCTTCTCGTAAGACAATATATAAAAGGATTTAAGCAGCTGTTAGTATGAGCCAAGCATACAGTGACGGGAAACACATAAGTATGGACAACATAATAAGCCTCATCCCATCGAATCGCGTTCAACTTGACCAGAACACCCCAAAATGTAATAGCGTGGTTCGGCATCCAGCAAAGGAAGAACGAGAGAATGACCACTGTGATGGATTTGGTGACCTGGATCCTGCGCCAGGAGTGAATGTTTTTCATATTGCGCTTTCTCACAAATTTCAGAAGCAACAAATAGGATATGGAAAGGATCGACATGGGCAGAACAAAAGCGACCATGATTTTTTGCAAGTGATAAAAAGCTAGCCAGTATTGTCCCGCAGGAAACTTCAGCAAACAGAGCTTCTCTCCGACCACATTGGTGACCGTGGAGAAAATAGAAGTTGGCGCGGTGGCGACTGTAGCGAGCACCCACAAGAACGCGCAAACCCATTTGACGGAGGCGGATGCTGGTGGTCGGATCCTGTTTTTGCTGGCCGAAGCCACGGATAAATATCGAGTGATGCCCATTGCGGTGAGGAAAAAGACGCTGGCGTACATGTTCATCACGGTCACGGACAGTATGATCTTGCACATGGCGTCTCCAAACGGCCAGCTGAAATCCAGCGCGGTGTCCACAGCCCAAAAAGGCAGTGTCAGGACGAATTGAATGTCTGTGACGGCTAAGTTAAGAACAAAAGTATTAATGGTGGTGCTCTGCCTGCAGTGTTTCACTCTCATGATGAGGAGCACCAGCGAGTTCCCAATTAAGCCTATTGCGCACACGAGGATGTACACAACGGAGATCATGATCCTCAAGACTGGGCTCCTGTCCGCGGTCACGTCGATGTCCTCCAGATTTCCAAATGTGACTTGACTTTGCAAGGTTCGATTGAATGTCCTGCTGCTGTTGATGAAAGGGTCACCCATGGTTAAGCGTTCAAAAGCGCGTTCCTTTTGCGACCCGAGCGCGCGCTGCGCAAAACCTGTGTTGTGCCGTTGAAGGGGATCTATCTTTCAGTCTTTCACTCTCTCTCTCTCTCTCTCTCTGTCAGGTGGTACGGTACTCTCTCTCGGCCAGAGGTACAAGACACGCTTCATACACGCGCCTTCATATAACTCGCCCATATAGCAAAGATTGGCAAGACTAGACTTGATAAATGACAACTGAGGGTCAGTTATATTAACCTATAGGGTTAGGATTATGGCTGTTTGAACCCCTGGGAATAAGGTGTTTAATCATCATAATAAGGCATTTGAAATCTGTATGCTGTTTTTGGAATTTTGTACCTTAAATATAGATATTAAAAATACAACTAATAAAAAAATAAATGAAATAATTTTGTACCTTAAATATAGATTTCAAAAATACAACTAATAAAAAAAATCAATGAAATAAATGAAAATTTTATTGGGTAAGTTGATGTTTTACCCAAATTTGACCAACTATCCATAATACATGCATTTATAGATGTGACCCTGGACCTCAAAACCTAAAAATAGTCATATGTTTGACGAGTATAGTAGGTCTGTGTGTCAATATTATTATCTTTTCTTTTATCCCAAAAATCATTAGAATATTAAAAGGATGGCTCACCAAAAACGAAAATTCTGTTATCATTTACTTGCCCTTTACTTGTTCCAGAAAATGTTTCTGTTAAACAGAAAATATATTTTGAGGAAAGCTTAGACCCCATAACCTTTGAATTCTATAGTAGAAACAAAAATACTATGGAGGTCAATGGTTACAGGTTTTCATCGTCCTTCAAAATATATTTTAGTAAAGTTAATTTTTGATTGAACTATATCCCTTTAAGTAGAGACCACATTTTATGAAGACATTTCATAAACATCCACCTTAAAAGTCTTTTGATTAATGTGCATGGCATGCCACATTTTACACAAATT
The DNA here is from genome assembly GCF_903798145.1 of Danio aesculapii. Taxonomy (NCBI): domain Eukaryota; kingdom Metazoa; phylum Chordata; class Actinopteri; order Cypriniformes; family Danionidae; genus Danio; species Danio aesculapii. The sequence continues at coordinate 46,699,602 of NC_079452.1, read as the reverse complement.
AAAGCTGATTTTCTCCTTATTTAGATTTTGTATAAACCCTCAAATTCTGGGTTTTTAAATAGTTGCATCTCAGGTACATATTGTCATATCCTTACATACATCAACGGAAAGCTTAATTATTTGGCTTTCATGTGATTTATAAGTCTATTAAAAAAGCCACTTATGACTGGTTTTGTGGTCCACAGTCACAAATATTGGCCTATAAGTGACAAAGAATGGAATTAATTTAAATGTGTTACTCACAATTGCTGAAGACAGTCTAAATATTTAAAATATACATCTAGATATATAATTTGTTTTCAATCAAAATTATTGAATTTAGCTTACTTCCATAAATTTCCAGCAAAAAAGCTAATTTGTGCTGCAGTGGTTAGTCAATAGGCATAAAGCTTCATGCTTATAAGCAAAATTTATTCCAAAACTTTTTGATGTTCATTATTTGATCTGTTTGTTCAAACTACTTATTTAAAATGAGCTGAATCAACACAATTCTTGAGGTTTTTTTTGGGACAACTTAATTGTCTTATGGTTTTATGTTTAATTCACTTTAAAGTTACAAAAAAAAAATAAGTTAACAATCAATTTTGTGTTGGGGCAGAATTGTGTGGATCCCAGCATTTTCTTTGCTGTTGTTTGATTTGTCCCCTACACAGTAGCCACGGTTGGGTCAGTTTACATGTTCAGCCCATGTTTGCGTGGGTTTCATCCGGGTGCTCTGGTTTCCCCCACAGTCCAAAGACGTGCTAATAGGGTAAGCTAAATTGTCTGTAGTGTATGTGTGTGTATGTCCTGGTCCTCCAGGTTATGGGGTTGAGCATTGACGACCCACCTTGTAAAAATTAGATGCTACAAAACACCAACATGGTGCGGCTAAATATCAACTTCAATATAAACGGCCATGGGCGTAACTAATGTATTGTTTGTTGTTTGCTTAAACGTTTTAGTGAGAAGTTAACAACTAAATGAGTCAGCGGTACTCAAGTTTATTTTATTAAGAAGTTAAGTAAATACAAACTGTTTTAAGTTATGCTCACTTAACATTAATACACTACTTTGAAATTAAGGCAATCAGTTTCCTAAATTTTTCTCAGTAAGGTCAACTTATTACATTTTACAGTGTAACTAGATTATGACTTCCCAGAATTTTTATAAGCGATCTCTCTCTCAAGTGAAAGCAGACCCAGCATGCCATGCAAGAGCCAAATATTTGTGCTTCTTTTTTTTTTTTCTAGGGGTTTTCACCTTTATTGGATAGGAAAGTAGAGAGAATTGACAGGAAAGCATGGGGAGCAGAGATAGGGAAAGGATCGACATAGGACCGCGAGGCGGAATCGAACCCGGGTCGCCGTGAGCACCGGAGTGTGTGTCGACGCCCTAAACACTACACCACTGGCTCCGACTTGGTGCTTCTTTAAAAAATAAAAATAAATCATAGTAATATAATCATGAAAAATTTATATCTTTTTTAAAAATAAGTGACTATCCAACATTATAATGACACACTATTGCCACACTGTATTTGCCAATTCAGATTAGTTTAGAAATGACCAGAAACTAAGGCTGCGTTCGAAATCGCCTACTCAGTAGGTACTGCATTTGCATTTAAATCAAACTCGACCATTAGAAAAGTACGTTCTATAGAGTATGATTGTGAGTAGTATGAATTGAATTCGGATGTACTGCATTCACCATTTTGTCATCAAGTGACCTACCTGCATCAGTTGCTTCGCTTCACTCCCATTCATGAATTCTCTCCCAGAGCATCTTGGGATAGCATAACGTCCATCGGATGCACACTTCAGAATCTCGCAGGAAGTAGTAGGTCATTCGGGAACATACTGTTTTTCGAATTCTATAGGTGCATCTCAAATCGCATACTTATGCACTATTCTAAGCCATTTAGTAGTATTTTGTAGTAAACAGTGCAAGTAGTGCGCTCGTGAAAACTCTAAAAATAATTAGTGCACTATAAATACCCGGATGATGCACTTACTCAACGGTTAAAACAAAAGTATGGATTATTGGACACTTCACGCACTCAACAGCCACTGCTTTGCTCACATAGCGAAAGGAGCAGAGCTATCAGGCACTAATGTTGGATTAATTCATTTATTTTGGATCGTGAAAGCAAAATTTACCTACGAGAGTGATTATATCACCTCCCGATGGTGAATGTGGTTAAACTCAGGGCAGGTATTATTTGGTAACGTTAGTTTGGTCATTTATTTAGCTAATTTGGCAACTGTCAAAGGTCATCAGGGAAACGGTTTGAATTTCCGCTTAGTAAAAAAAACCTGTTCCATTTAGGACGGCACTACATTCATATACAATGCGGTTGAGTGTGTAATTGCATAAGTACATACTGTATAGTGTGCCATTTGGTTCAGACATACTACTCAGATTGCATACTGTTTTTGGCGTCCTATATAGTATGGAATTATGCGATTTTGGGCGCAGCCTAATCTCTAAATTGTTATTAAATAAGCTATAAAAACATTCTCTTATGCCAACAGCCATATCACAAGCAGAAACTTTTTATTTGACATGTTTTGTACTCAATGATAATAAAGTACTCGTCTTAATATCAAATAAATCAAGAAAACCTGCTGATTCAATTATCAGCTCTCAAATATTGCCAATTCTATGGTCATGATGTGGATTCGGCAACTGTAACTCATTTAAAAGGGACTTATTTACTCACCCTTCATTTGTTCCAAACACTAAATTTCTTTCTTCTGTAGATATTCTGAAGAATGATGATGGGTATGGGTAGTCATGGACGTCCATATGTATACAGCGACGTCAGTGTCTACTGGTTTCCAACATCGATCAAACAAAGAGGCCAAAATACAGATAAGACAGAAATAGAAAAGATTTAATGTATTTGTTTTATTACAGCTAAACCGCTCTCTACATAAACAAGTAACATTCATTAAGTAAACAATGTATCCCAATTCAAATAATAAATAATTCATATAATATTTTGTACAAACTGGTATTGGTTTCCTGTACATAATGGTTTCTCTCATAGCGTACCATACAGTAAGAGAAGAACTTAAGGCAGAGAGTTCACACTTGCCAGTTACTGGTACAGCTATAACAGACTGACTGTCTAGTGGTTTACTTCAAGGACGTAAGCACATGAAATACGTGATTTCAGTGCAATGTCGAAATGGGAGATTTGTGGAGAATGACGGCGGTCTCAATTTTGTGTGCTGTTATGTAACTCAGTGCAAAAGTAAAAAATATAGATATATATTTATGTATATATAAATTAAACAAGCATGGGTTTGATAGTCCAATTGTTAATTTCCAACACTGAAGACATAAATCACTCTTTTAGAAAGGTTAGTGGACTCTTTGTGCACTGGCTGTCATCAAGCAAATATGTGCTGACGTTCATCATGTTCCACAACCCTTTCTATTTTTAATGCGAAATAATCAATGACAAATCGAAAACATCCGTCCCATCGCGGTGAAGCCAGAAGATGTGGCTTTTATCCTTTAAACGATTTCATTCCAATCGGACACAGTAAGAACGACTGTGGAATTAATGCCTCAGATGTCTCATATAGTACAAATATGAGGGGAGGAGGACACATAATCAGCTACTTGTAAAATGCAAAGCAAATGTTAAGAGCTCTTGAAATAATAAAAGCATGGAAGTAATGCATGATCAAACAAATAGTAAAAATATAATATATAGATTAAAATAAATAAATTCAATTTTATACAGACAAAAAAAAAAAAAAACAGACAGCACGGATTATGTTGCAAAAAGGTCACCTTCCGAACACACTTCGAAAACCTCGAAAAGTTAGATTAGATGGTGTTGCATTTATAAATCTCAATAGTAGCCCAAAGCCACACAGACCTCAAGAAAATGTGTACATGATTTAAAGTGGCTAGTTCACTCAAAAATTTCTAATTTATTAATTATTCCACCTCATGTTATTATATAATCGCTGAAACTTTCAGAATTAAGATATTTTTGAGGAATTCTGAGAGCTCCCTCATCCTCCGTCCAAACTGTCCATAAGTCTGTAGCGCAGGGATGCCCAATCCTGTTCCTGGAGATCTACCTTCCTGCAGAGTTCAGCTGCAACCTTAATCAAACACACTTGTCTTTAATTACCAAACACTCCTTCAGATCTGACTTCGTTGGTTTAGTTGTGTTGTGATCAGGGTTAAAGCTGAAATCTGCAGGAAGGTAGATCTCAAGGAACAGGATTGGCCAACCCTGCTCTAGTGATTCATTCTGAATATTCTGAAGCTACAAGAATACTTTTGTGCACAAAAAATAAATGAATATAGACTTCATTCAACAGTTTCTTTATTAAGTGTCATTATAGGGTGTGCGTTCACAAGAGCAGTGTTACTTCTGCGGACATATACCTCAGATTTGTTTCAAATACAGAAAGTCACACACTGACATCAGGTGTCAGTGCACAGTGCTTATGAATGTGCACCCTATACTGACACTGAAAAAAAGAAGCGCTTAATAAAGTCGCCATTCTTGTTTTAGGTGCACTAAAGTATTCTTGCAGGTTCAAATTATTCCATATGAACCGATTGTGTTTTTTGGTACCTTTCTGGACCTGTCCTAACCATTGCTGTCTATGGAGGATGAGAGAGCTCTCGGACTTCATTTAAAATATCTTAATTTGTGTTCTGAAGATGAAGAGTGAAGGTTTCAGGGGATTGGAATGACATGAGGGTGAGCAATTAATTACAGAACATTGATTTTTAGGGGGACAAACCCTTTAATACAGGTCACATAAAGAGAGCAAGTGTGCACAAAGCTGAATCTGAAGGTCTGCTGGCAATGGACATTACACCATCATGAGGAAATAACTGCAACACCATTTTTCTGTCATATTAGCAAGAAACTAAATGAGGTATGCTATAATGTCTGAAACCCTTAGCGCTGTTTTTGCTAACCTCACCTTATCTTTTGAGGATCGGCGCAGACAACAACATCAAAGGATATGAGATCATAAAATAAAAAAGTACAAGAGTTTACCTCAGGTACTTACCAGCAAATCCGGGCACTGACGTCCTACATACTTAATGTGGTAATGGATGAGAAAGAATGTGCAACTGGAATAAGACGTGACCTCTGTCGACTCTTCAAGCATGTCGTGGCTAGATTCTGTATTGGCATTAGGGAATGCTTCTGTACAGCATACATCCTACATAACTTAAAAGCAATAATAAATTACCTGCACAGGATAAATGGCATTAAATAAAGTGATGTTCCCTCACTGATCGAAAAAAAAAACGCACAAACCATGGCTGAGGGACAGAGTCTCCAGAAATAAAAACAATAAAAGATGACTGCCACTCTATTACCGCGACTGAAATCATGATCTGAAGTCAAATAAAATAGCAAAAAAGGTATAAAAAGGTAGAGAATAAGATAATCAAGGAACGACACACAGAGCAGTGAAAAACATCTTCAGTATCCATGGAGAAAAGACCAACTGAAGTCACTCACTGGGTAGGCAGCGTCCTATTGTTTATATACAAAAGTAAAACTGAAAATAGATTTTTCTTCTCTGTACACAGCAATTTTATTCTTCTCTTTACAAAAGTCTTTGTTCTCCTTTTTTTCCTCTCTTCCTCCAATCCTTCGATCCCATTTTAATCACGAGTTCACAAAGCTCCTTCTCCGTCCTCCTGCTGTCTGTGGTAAAAGCCTGTCTTTTTTGGCGAGCCAGCCAGGAGCAGTCAGTCCAGTGAAATGACGTCAGGGATGGAGCCGTATATTACTGATGCGGCGGCGTCAGATCGCGAGCGGGACGTGTTGTTGTGTGGGTGACTGTCTCTCAGGCTGCTGGAGGACACCAGGCTGCTGCTGCTTCCGCTACTGCTGCCTCCGCTGCCGTTAGCAGGCACTAGCGAGCTGCTCGCAGGCGTCCCTGACTGCTCCAGAAAGAGCTGAGAGGAACCGTAGGGCATGAAGCGGTTCAGGAGCAGCTCGTGGTCTTCGGATGCTGATGCGGAGGCTGATGCGGCGGCTGCAGCAGCCATGACCATGTTGTAATGCTGGGTAGAGGACAAAAGAGCAACAGCTTTATGCTAATGTTTCATTTAAATGGGTTTGTAGTGTATTATAATTCTCCCTAAGGAAGATTTTGGCTACATCCAGGCCGAGATAATAACCAGATGCGTTTAATCATAGACTTTTGTTTAAGCTCAACGCTGCCCTCTAGCAGTGAAGTGTTGCTCTGTCAGAGAGTGAACCCACCTGGTGATTGTCCCCTTGTAAAAATGAGAAGAAGTTCAGATCTGTAGAATAAGAAAACAAAAACAGTTGTTTGGCATAAATTGTGCTCACATCTAATTCAAGGATATTTAATACATTTTAAAAACATTATTTTGAAATCAATGGCACCTCCTCTAGCAATCAAAAGTTAAAGGTCAATAATTTAGATTTAGATAAAAAAAAAAAAAAAAGAAAATCATTAATTTATCAAGAATATATTTAAAAGTGAAACTAAAAATATTAATAATTATAATTTCATGACAATTTGTACTGAACTATCTACTGAAATACTTTTAGTCAATTAAATGATGCATAATGGTTAAGTGTAGAACAATTTTCTTCTCAAATGTAGAATCAAAAAATTATTGCAAATTTCTAATATTAAATGCAGTCATTCCCAATTTCACTAATGTTTTCTGTTAAAGCCGTGGTTCTCAATTCTGTCCTGCACATTTTGTATGTCTCTCTTATTTGACACAAAAGGATCAGTTCGTGAATCTCTCTGTTAATGAGCTGATGATCTGAATCAGGTGAGTTAAGTAAGGAAGACATATAAAATGTGCATGGTGGAGGCCCCGAGGACTGGAATTAAACCACTGTGTTAAAGCCACAGAAATAAGATTTTGTATTGTGGCACAGACAGTGAAGTGTATGTTTATAATGCAATCACAACTGAACCTAAAATATTATAGTCTTATATTAATAATAATAATAATAACAACAACAATAATAAAAATAATGTAAATTGGACTAATTACAGACTATATTAATAGTTAAATTAGATAAATATGAATAAATAATATTAATAAATAACATTTTTAGCTAAAATCTATCATTTAAGCTGCCAATCTTAAGCATTAAAGGTCCTAGATATGTAAATACTACTATTAAATAATCTATAATCCTTTGTCATCTCCTGTTTGTTTGTTTGTTTGTTTGTTTGTTTGTTTGTTTGTTTGTTTGTTTTTTCAAATTTTGGTTACTTTTCATTAAAACTTTATTTGTGTCTTATTTTTTCATCAATAACATTAAATGCTGATAAAGACAATTTTCACTGAATGTAGTCGCATCGATTAATTTTATTCATGGACAAAAGGTAGTCATATCCCAGATTTGTCAACAAAATGAACACTAATCAATTATAATCAGAGCTGTTTATAAGCACTTAAATAAACATTTTAGAGAGATGTCTGATTCGTGCCATGATAGACACGCATACACGACCGGTCAAAAGTTTGGGGTCCGTTGGATTTTTAAATGTTTTAAAATAAGCTTCTCCTGCTCACCAAGCCTGCATTTAATTCATCAAAAATACAGTACAAATGGTAAAATTGTGAAATGTTATTGCACTACAAAATAACAATAACAATAATTTATTCCAGTGATTTTAAAGATGAATTTTCAGATTCATTACTTCAGTCACATAATCCTTCAGAATTAACTTTATTATTAATTATTATTTTATTATTATTAATAATAATAATGTAACAGTAATAAAAGCAATAATGACTGGAGTAATAAGTTCATTTGAAACTACATACAATAAAGCAGTTATTTATAATTTGATTCAATATTGAACTTTTTTTTTTTTTTTACATTTAATAAATTCCACCTTGTTGACCAGAATAATTTCTTTAAAAGAAACATGAAAAAAAACTGAACCCAAACTTTTGACTGGTAGTGTATATTACATACTACTACTACTACTAATATACTGTAATTACTTGACTGACAAGAACAATGCAGTCTTGACAGCACAAGAAATGTGAGACGTTAAATCAGTGCAATGCTGTAGTACCTGAGAGGTCACTGGGTGTGTGGTAGTAGTGACGGTAGTCCTGAATGAGAGGAGGAGGTGGAGGGATGTAGTTTGTCTCCATTGCTGGCATGCTGGGAGCTCGAGCCAGTGGAGACGCCTGATGATGCAGATTTAACACTCTGCAGGAAAACATACACTGGATTAATAAGGAAAGCCAGTGTGATATTAAAACAGTATTTTAAGCAACATACAGTTGCTCCAAATGTATTATTTGAATTACTGACTACATTTTTTTTTTAAATATCTTGGCTTGATATAATGCATAATAAATCAAAGTGGCATTTATAAATAAGATTTTAAAGGTGCCCATTGATTATGATTACTCTTTAGTAAGTGTTTAGTCAGTAAAATGTAAGAATTTAAGACATTTTTAAGACCATTTTGTGTGCAATTTCAGACTTATACAGAGCTAAATGTTAAGGATTTTTTTCTAATGGCCCGGTTGGGCCGGTGGAAAATTTTTTTACTTGCTCCATTAAGAAATTTAAATGTAGTTATTTCTTATACAAATTATCCACATGCTTTAAATAAAAACATATATCTCAACATAACTTTTCTTTAAAAACTACAGTACACTAAATGTATGCACAATATGATGTCTGTCCTTGTCAGTGTCCTCACCAGGTAGCTATAAATCATAAACCTTTGAACAAATGTTATTGAAAGGAAGATAATTAAACTATATTGGTAAATAGGTAATAAATAAAACTTTTCTTAATTGTTTTATTGAGATGGATTGTTGGTGAGTGGATGGGTGTTGACTCGATTGGGTAGCTTACATTGACATAAGAAAATTAAGACCAGTTTGAAACAATTTAAGAACTACAACACAAAGGTCTTAATGTTGTTTTTGAAATTTAAGACATTAAGCCTTTTTAATGCTTATGCAAAAACATCTGCAAAGTTATGATGCTTGATGTTTAATGCAAAACAAGTTGTATACATAATTATCTTTAAAAAAAATATATTTTTAAGACCTACAGTTGAGGTCAGAATTATTAGCCCCCTTTGAATTTTTTTAGTTTTTTAAACATTTGCCAAATGATGTTTAACAGAGCACAGTATGTCTCATAATATTTTTTCTTCAAGAGAAAGTCTTATTTGTTTTATTTCGGCTAGAATAAAAGCAGTTTTAAAATTTTTTAAAGGTCAAAATGATCCCCTTTAAGCTATATATTTTTGTCCGATAGTCTACAGAACAAACCATCATTCTTAAATAACTTGCCTAATTACCCTATCCTGCCTATTTAACCTAATTAACCTAGTTAAGCCTTTAAATGTCACTTTATGCTGTATAGAAGTGTCTTGAAAAATATCTAGTAAAATATTATCTACTGTCATCATGGCCAAGATAAAAGAAATCAGTTATTAGAAATGAGTTATTAAAACTATTATGTTTAGAAATGTGTTAAAAAAAATCTGCTCTCCATTAAACAGAAATTGGGTTAAAAAAATAAACAGGGGAGCTAATAATTCAGGGGGGCTAATAAATCTCACTTCAACTGTAGAACTGGTAGTGACTGTAAGGGATCTCATCCTTGGTTTATTATGTCATCACAAAAGCTGAAATTTACATGAACTCCGGCCCTGGATATGAAGTTTCTAGACCACATGCACTAGATGGTCACTGTATTACTTATATATTAGTTATATTATATGTATTACTTATGTTATATGTATTACTTATATATAAGTAATGGGCTTATTTATTTATTCTAAGTTTCAGCAGCATTGGCAATATTAATGGCAACACTTGTACTAAATATTCAATTTATAATTTACAATCATAACGGTTTCTTAATAATCATTTATTGTAGAAAAAAATACAAATAACAACACTGATTAAAAAGTCATACAAGTTATTTTAGTTTAATCTATATCAATCAATCTCTGATCAACATTTTATAAAAAGGTTTGAGTCTAAAATAATAAATAGGGCAACATATAAAGAATGAACAAGTGAAATACTCACCCCTTGTTGATTGGCGGGGAGGTTGGTGACAGAGATGGACATGCTCTTTTAGGTGGAGGTTCATCACTATCATCTTCATCTGATGAACTGTCCAACGTCAAGTCAATCACCTCCACTTTCTTACTGCTACTGCTGTGGGACGAACTGTTTCTGTGGTCTGACAAAACTGACCGACACGAGTCTAAAAAAAAACAAAAAACCTTGTTTACTATGCTGTACCATGCATTTCTTACTACAGGACAGAGACATGTCTGTCTCCATAAATGTAACCATCTTTGAGGAAATACCTTCAACGCCGTTTGATGAGGCTGACAGTTCCTGTACCACTTTCTTGGATCTCATAGGAGCCCAGTTGCCATCTTCTTTAAACTGGATCTCATCACAGTCCACACAACTGCTCAGGATCTCCATAAACAATCTGTACAAAAAAAGTAGTAAACAACAAACAAACACCTTTCACAAAACTCGCATATGTTTGACTTTTTTTTTTCTCATATTTTATCTGGGTCTACACATTAATATAATTGATATCAGATATATGTGACCAGTAAGGAAATGTACTGAATTGCTAAAGTTTTATATTCGAGTTAAGATTTTATTTTATTTTATTTGTCAAAAAAAAATTCTATTTGTCGAAAATATTTACAAATTTTCCTTGTAAATAAGATCAGAATCATTTCTGAGGAATCATTGCGACACTTAACCTGAAGAATTTTTTATTTAAACATAGATACTTACATTTAAAATAAAAAAATGTAAGCTTTTATTGTAATTTTGATCAAGTAAAAAAAAAAAAATTGGTAAAAATAAGATACTTTAAAAAAATCTTATCAATCACAAACATTTTAATGGTAGTGTACAAAAATAAAGAAACCTAAAGCAATTACTAGTACATTAAAGCTAATCTAAACAGTTTTAGCAGATTTCAGCTGGCCTACAGAAACAGGTGTAAGAAGTGAGAGCAGCACTGACCCATCAATAATAAGGTGTTCATAAGGGGCTTTCTTGTCACAGACCGGACAGACCCAGGTGGGTTTCTTCTCATTCATTTGAATGTAGAGTGTAGCATCAAAGCACTGCAGGTGTGAGCAGGTCAACGCTCGACACGGAATCATCAACCGCATCTTTCCCAGCTGTTTGTTTACACACAGGTGTGTTAGTTAGCATATATTATATGGTGACACATTGCTTTCAAACTTTTAAAAAATGAATGATGATTACGCAGTAGCTTCTAATCATTAAACCGCTGACTTGTGGTTTCTTAATCACTTAAACAGGGCAAAAATCAGATTTTAAAGACCTTATTAAACACCCTGAAAAAATACAAATGAATACTGTATTGTATAGTTGAGCACGATGGAGGAAAATAAACAAATTTTGCTGAGAATATTTCTGAATGAATTTAAACGCCATTTACAATTTCATAAATAATGCATTAAAATGCACATTAAATAGATTCTAGGTGGCGACCAGCACCTGTTTAATTAAAGCCAGTCATTTATTAAACCATTCATTTAATTGTCCAACAGAAACACTATTATTTCTTTAAAGTAAGGACTGTAAGCACAATAAGATGTTTACATGGCAAGATGGAACTTCTTTTCTCATTTTTACATTAAATTGACAATATTTTCATTATTAGTAAAGATGATGTTTTTATTTTTACACAACCTGTCCACTGTTTTCAATATATTTATATCAAATGCAAAATACAATTCAATTCTAAGGTTGTTCAGTGCAGAATCACTCTATCGCTTTCTTAGATGAAAATAGGAAGAGTATTGCAAGTATTAGGTTTATATGAAGTAAAGTTTAAATCACAATATTGCCAAAATTTCACTATAATCACATTATAAAGTGCTTTTAAATAATAGTCAGTGTTTATAACATCGTATTTAATTTATTGTTGTATGATTTGATTTTTGCTTGTCTGATACATTTCAGGATGATAAACAAGGCAAAAACTAATATGCATCTTGAATTTTGACCGTATAACAATATGCATCATACAGTACAAGTATGACCTCTGAAACCATATTTTGGCATTTAATTAATTGTGAGAACCCGGTCACAAAGATTCAATTCACAATGAACACAATTTGGGAATTCAGAGAATCTTAAGGAAAGATTTTTCTGACAAATGACTCATGCAGTTGTGCCCAAAGGAATGTTACAAGGTTTAACACAATCGCTGGAAGAGAATACACTCTTTATTCAGGGTCTGTTACATACCGGACAGAGCAAGGAGACTCGCAGGCTGGTGGTGGCGATCTCACTGTCAGGGTCAGCAGTGAGCTTTTCTTTGACTGAGGAGAAAGCACAGAATACAAACCCAATCACCTCACTATAGCTTTAGTCATTTTCTAAAGCCTTTTTACAGCAACGTTTTCTCAGAGAGACCACATGAAGAAAACAGACAGCTCAAATAAAACTTGGTTTTGGAAAAGCATTGATCAATCCTTAACAAATTAGTACTACAACTTCTGGTTAAATGGATAATCACAATTATTTTGCTTCAAATTTATAATTGTTACTTTCGTATGTATTGTTTGAATATTGTATCTGTTATTGTTAATTGTTGTTTAAATGTTTGTTAGACCAAAGTTTTAAGTCATTGTGTTTGACAAACACAAAAGAAACTTATAATTGTGATTCTTTCTCTTTTCCATAAGTAATATTCAACATCAACCTATGTGGTTTAATTCGCCTCTTGATGTATGGCTTACTATAAACAGTGTGTTATGCCAAACCCGTTCACAGATTCTAAAAGGAGATCCAGAATTTTTGCACAACACTGTAAATAAACACTTTCTACATTATGAAAACAGGAAAAACAAGCTAAACCTGTTAAATTCCAAATATTATTAAATCATTATTATTCATCATGTGATTAATATGCTGTAGTAATTACATCTAATTATCCCCCAGTACATGTTGTTGTTTAGTACAACTCCCTAATTAACTTAATAATTACACTGGCCAGAACACCTTAAAACAACAAAAACATATTTGCTTTATGACACAGAACTTTTAAAATTTCCTCCATTTAGTTGCAATTGCAAACATTACAGTGATGATTCATGTAACATTTATTTAAAGGTGCTGTATGTAAGGTTTTGACTCTAAAGCATAAAAAATACCATAATATGTTTGCAGATACTTAAGAAACATGCAAAGTGAACATTCTTGTTTATCTGAAAAACAATGCTAAAGAGACATATTCTACTTTGAAAATGTGAGTTACGTGCCTTTGTTTTGGTTCTTTGAACCCGTCCAATGCCATTTTAGCCAATTATATTTCAGTAAACTAGGTTGCCTGTGTGGAAAACCACGTATTTCATTCATTCAGTCTGGAAGACTGACTGTGACTGAAATGCGACCTCCGGTGGACAGTAACAGCCTCCGAAATGAGACGCAGATTCAGAGTTCCACATGAGGTTATTAATTAGCAAATAATACAAATATTACGAACGTAAACATTAGGTGAGCAGGTTACATTATGACCCTGTGTCCTAACAACACGCTATGTGACAAGATTTGCAATGATAAGCAATTTGGCTGTTTCCACCAGACGTAGCATGACAGAAATTTAAATACAGCCATTCCGAAGCACATAATAGTGCACTTACTGCACTTCAACAAAACGGTAAGGTTTATAATCTATTTAATACATATTAAACTTTAACATTGTTAAATGTACATGTTGAATCCCTGATATGTTGGTGTTGTCAATCTGGAAACCTGCACTTGCTTGTGTTTTAAACCAGGTGTGCAATACCTAATTCAACCACTGGGTGTCAAACTTAAATACTGCACGTTTAAAAGCAAATATAGTGGTTTAAAACAGAAAAATCTGGCAACCCAACACGAGCACTCATAGAGGCTTGCTTCCAATGCCAAAAAACACAAATTCTTAAACTAGAAAAAAAAAACCCAAATCCAATTAAGTAATAAATATTAAACTGCAAACGCATCATTAATGCTTAACTATAGGCAGTAAATATCTTCCAAAAAAATTATCAGAGAACTGTCCAGTGAGGGACATTTCCGTATCTCCCAGCATGTAGTTCATGTAGTTCAAAATCAAATTAATTAAAACACAATGCTTGAACTCCCCTTAAAGGTATTAATGCGTTTTCATCAGTGAATTTAATTTCTATAGGAAATGCGATAACCTGCAGTTGTGATGAACACAACAGATATTTAGTATTTACCTTAGAGAAGAAAGTGCAAGGATTATTTTGTTTCATAATTCTATTTATCTTAATTACTAACCACCTGTGTACTCTTTCAGCGCAAGACAATGTGAACTAGCATATTAACAGTTTCATGAACATGCAGCCATGCAGAAAAATTCACAGTAAAGTTTTGTTGTTAAAAATTACATTTCTGTTGTTATTTTTAAAATGCATTTATTAACTATTAAATTTTGCCTACATTTTATGGTAAAAAGTGGCAGAACATGTTTTTTGTGGGTAATATTTAACTATTTAATGGTTCAATTTGTCTTTTAATAGTGTAGAGTAAACTTACTGAGTGCTCTTGAATGGTCTGGGTTTCTAATGCCTTTTGACCGTAGTCTCTGTAGCAAAACTGAGGATGACTGCTGTCGGACCAGGTATACTGCCATTGAGTAACTCTGTATAAACAAAACAGCATTTAGAAACACTTAATTGTTAGATCTTCAAATTTCATACCAATCAAGGACAAATTTCAAACAGATACCACATTCATTACCCTTCCGATTTCTGACGTCCACGACACAACAATGGTGTTGGGAACTGTTGTAGACAACCTAACCAAGGAGGTAATGTTGATGGGTCTGCTCGGTCGCTTTGGCTCCACTCCATTTTTGGTAGGAGGAAGATATCCCTGAGGACAAAACAGCTTTGAGTTCATATTTGTGTAGAACATGTTATTTTAACATATTAACGTGGACTTTTTTTAATTGATTCGACTCAAAAATGAACTGAGACCATTTAAGTGTTGAAAAAGTTAAAGTCTGGAGCTGCTTTTTACACAAGTGTATTATGTTTGTTAATGTTTTGTTATGGTTATGCCTGGCATTCACACTACTTCAGCATCTTCAGACCACGAAAATGCTGGTGTTCCTTTTCAGTATAGACAGACCAATATGTTGACATTTGAAAAGGAATTGTGGCTATATACAGTTACTCTCTGACTGGTCTTCTGCACTATTGCGTATCGTTCCATGATTCATCAATCTACTCTCATATCAAACAGAAGGCAGTATACAAGGCGGTAAAATATGTGACATAAAACATTTTCACTCTAAAATGACATTTTAAAACAAAGAATGCCTTTTTACAAGCCTTAAAAATGCATACCTTCAACCAAACTTTAACTAGTTTACTGCTGTGTATTGTGCAAGGTTATAGCCAAGTGAAAAAAAATGAAGATACATGCATATGGCATAAAAAAAGATCAAAATGATTGTTATAGTGGGTAAATTGCCAAATTAATTTATTGTTAATTCATTTGCTGATTCTTTTGTTTTTAGTGATTGGCCTCATTTTATTGGCCAAGAAAAATGTAAACAGCTCAGTGTAAAATGCCAAGTTGTGATCTCAAAACCATTGAACATTCAGCATATAACGCAATGAACTACACAGATATACAATCACCGGCCACTTTATTAGGTACACCTGTCCAATTTCTAATTAGCCAATCACATGGAAGCAACTCAATGTATTTAAGCATGTAGATGTGGTCAAGACGATCTGCTGCAGATCAAACCGAGCATCAGAATGGGGAAGAAAGGTGATTTAAGTGACTTTGAATGTGGCATGGTTGTTGGTGCCAGACGGGCTGGTCTGAGTATTTCAGAAACTGCTGATCTACTGGGATTTTCACACACAACCATCTCTAGAGTTTGCAAAGAATGGTCCAAGAAAGGGAAAATATCCAGAGAGCGGCAGTTCTGTGGGCGCAAATGCCTTGTTGATGCCAGAGGTCAGAGGAGAATGGCCAGACTGGTTCCAGCTGATAGAAAGGTAATATTAACTTAACCACTTTTTCAATCGAGCTATGCAGAGTAGCATCTCTGAACGCACAACATGTCCAACCTTGAGGTGGATGGGCTACAGCAGCAGAAGACCACACTTGTTGCCATTCCTGTCAGATGAGAACAGGAAAATGAGGCTACAATTTGCACAGGCTCACCAAAATTAGACAATAGATGATTGGAAAATCGTTGCCTGGTCTGATCAGTCTCAATTTCTGCTGCGACATTCAGATGGTAGGGTCAGAATTTGGAGTTAATAACATGAAAGCATGTATCCATCCTGCCTTGTATCAACGTTTCAGGCTGGTGCTGGTGGTGTAATGGTGTGGGGGATATTTTCTTGGCACACTTTGGACCCATTAGTACCAATTGATCATAGTTTCAATGCTACAGCCTACCTGAGTATTGTTGCTGACCATGTCCATCTCTTTATGATCACAGTGTACCCATCTTCTAATAGCTACTTCCAGCAGGATAACATGCCATGTATAAAGCGTGAATAATCTCAGACTGGTTTCTTGAACATGACAATGAATTCACTGCACTCAAATGGCCTCCACAGACACCAGATCTCAATCCAATAGAGCACCTTTGGGCCATGGTGGAACGGGAGATTCGCATCACGGATGTGCAGCCGACAAATCAGCAGCAACTGCGTGATGCTAACATGTCAATATGGACCAAAATCTCTGAGGAATATTTCCAGTGCCTTGTTGAATCTATGCCAGGATGGATTAAGGCAGTTCTGAAGGCAAAAGAGGTTTCAACCCGGTACTAGTAAGGTGTACATAATAAAGTGGCCAGTGAGTGTACAACTATATAACCTGTATATTTATAACAATCTGTACATACAACTCAACATCCAGGTTTCTTGACTAACCGCATCTGTTTAATGTTCATCATTTTTTATTAATATTATTTTATTTTTTCAGATTTATTTTGTGTTGTCACTTGTCACTTTATGTACACTGGAAGCTTCTGTAGCCAAAACAAATTCCTTGTGTGTGTGAAGCACACTTGGCAATAAAACTGATTCTGATTCTAATTTGAAACACTAATTCATTGAAAGAATCAAAGATGTTGAAATGATACGTTTAAGATAAAAGAAGTTTAAGATTCCAAAACGTTCAAGTCCCAGATTCTTAAAAATGAAATCCCTCTGTTTAACAATTTAATAATGGCAAATAGGTGAAAGTAATAAGGTATTATCCTGAAATCATAAATATACTTAAGTACACGCTAATCATTCTTTTGAATTATTTATCCAGCATTGGCAGATGAACTAAAAGAGTCTTCCTGATTTGTGACCAAAAACAAAGCCAGACTTACAGGGAGGTTACAGGGTTTTCCATTCACTTTCACACAAAGGTTGGGTGGGAAATGATCTTCCTGAGGACAACTTGTCTCCGATAAGCAAAACCTGAAAAATAAGTGTTTGAGATTCCTTCAGGAATGTGTGGGAAAGATTTCAGAAACCCAAACAAAAGAAAGCTCTGAAGATGGAGGCATGTTTTCCTTAACACAGACAACCAGAAAGCAGACGGAGCATTCACAGCCACAACAGAGCATTTGCCATTTTAAAAGTTAGATACAAGACTTTACAATATGAAGATTTAGTCTGATAAACACTGATATCAAGTAAAAGGACATTCAGCGGTCATTTAGCTAAATGCTTCCAGTTGTCAAAAAGGTTCTGCCTGAGTTTTATACATATTTTGCTGAAACGGCGATCTTATCATACCTTAGCTGTACTTGCACGGTGAAGTCACATTTGGTCCCAGAGATGTCCCTGTGGAGACAGCAGGGTAGGAGTGAAGGAATGTGTGATGCAGCGTAGGAGAGAAAAGCATACCAAACATTCTAGAGAGGACCGCTCGCTTGGGCACGTTTGATAAGCACTAGAGCCTGCTGTGTAACTACATGGAGATCATATCTAACAAGACAAGATAAGATAAAGGGACTAACAGCTGTTTTCAATTCGACAGGTTTTCAGTTCTGGCCGAGTAACTTTTCTAGTTTAAATTTATTAGGAGCTCAAATTAAGAAGGGGCATTTCAATCACTTGAAACATGTTTTCTTGTCCAATGATGTACTTTGATATCCCATAAACACACTTACATTGAACTGCTGATCTGTTGGACTTGCTGAGGCGTTAGTGCAAACGCAAAACACGTTTCCTGAAACCTCTGACTGTTGTCTGAGGCTGTAAAACAAAACGAGGAGATGATCATTGAAGATGGAGAACTCAACACATCACACCTCTAAAAATCTCACAGTTAGCTACATCAAGAGTAACAAAAAAAAAAAAAAACACAATAAATAAATTACTAAATGAACCTACAGTGTATTCTGTTATGGTCACTTCATTATGAGGGTTTCTGTTATTATAGAATTGAAACCTTTTTAAAAGATACTATATAGTAACAATATATATTATTAATTTTATTATAAATATAGTATTTTATTCACTGTATAAAGGGTGTTAAGTGTATTAATTGTATGACAAGTGACTTTTTACGAAATAATTACATTATCACAATAATTTGTGATAGTTACTTTGTATTTTTTAAAGTATCAAAACTGCAAAACAATTTGTTTAACAAGTCACAATTCCTAAAACAAACAATTAATCACCAAAGCTCTAATTAAACATTATCAAGCAACTAATCATCATAGCAGTTAGGGGTGCATGATATTGGGGAAAATCTAACATTGCAATATTTTTTTATTCTGGGATATATATTGCGATATGAATACAATTTCACTAAATTACTTGAATAACTATTTGGAAAGAATTTATAATTTAAGGTTGATTAGGATGATTCTGTAGTCGGAGTGCATCTGCATAAAATATAGTTAACAATCTACAAGCGTAAACTCAAAGAAAAAAATACTAATTAAATAAACAGCGTTTTATTGTTTTCAGAGGAGTCTAACTATTCGACATAATAATACAGCACAGCTAAAAAAATTAATTGTTATTAATTTTTCAAAAGTTACAAATGGTACAATATCGTATGCCTGAATGCTTTTAAAATGTTTATACAATCACAGGCCTCAAAAAACACTTGCAATATGATCATTTATAATTTAGACTCAACATTGCATGTTCTGCAATGTGACTATTGCAAATGATCTTATTGCAATATTGATGCTAAAACTATATATTGTGCAGCCCTAAGAACAAGAAATATTTATTTGTTAATTTGCTAACCAATTTTTGACGGCCCAACACACATGGTAGACAATTTTGCTCATTTACCATTTATTTGGTTATTATCTATTCCATACTGTGTATTTTACAATATCAATAAGATTTTATTAATAGGTTCCAAAAAAAACAGAACGCTTCCCAAATTAGTGAGGGGGATTTTCCAACCGCAAAAAATATTTCCAGAACAAAACGGTACAGTACAATACAGAACACCCTCTATTGGTTATTTTTAGATTATTTTATGCAACCATAAAAAACTATTCTCAGAAGGTTATTTTTGGGTTTATTTTTACAACCTTTTTGACAACTTAAAAAGGAACTTTTGAAAACTTAAAAGAAACCACACAGATTACACAGATAGCCACACTGCAGATTATATTTACAACCATTTCATTTTAACAAACAAAAAGTTATATATTGTGAGAAAACATTACTAAAATGTGTATTACAGCATTTAATAATTTTAGAAGCACACAGTAAAAAGTAAACAAATCATGATCTTATTCTTTTGTTTTGCATACCTTTGATCTACGTGTGAAAGACAGATGCACACTTTCTATCAATTGCTTAGCAAGCTTCTCATTTTATAATTCCTTACAATGAAAATAAATATGATATGACAGTGTGTAGCATTTTTATAATTATTTTAAAGTGACTATTTCAAAAACAATCTAAATTTTAGCTTAAACTAAATAATTTCATTTTAATAACATTATTTTAATTCAGTAATTGCACTATAATAACCCTACTTCCACACACTGCACACAAAAGATATTTCAGAGAACTGCACTTCTCCAACTTTCCACCAAGAGGGAAGTTTAGAGAGGGAGTTTTCTGTTCCATAAAGTCCATAAACAATGTTTCTGTAAGTCGGGCAAGTTTTCTGAAAGGGAAACTGCTAGGAGAACCAACTTCCTTGTAATGTAAATGCTTTTTGCTGATTCACAGGTAAAATATATTTGCATATTTCGTGACAAAATCATTGACTTGAACAGTGAAAAGGACAGTTTTTCAAAGTGAACATTAGTTTGCAGGATTACAAATAAAAAATATAGAAAAATTAAATCTGTGAGCATTTACTCACTACCTACTTGATCCAAAGCCATATCAGTCTCTTCAGTTGAACACAAATCAAATTTTGTTAAAACAGTAGCCAATGACCTACACAGTGTTTTTTTACAACTATGGATGTCAAATAGCCCCTTTCACACAGTGATACCGGTAAATATCTTTAAAAATTTCCGAAATAGACCATTCACACATTTAGTGCTGGCCGATTAATCGAAAAGACATTCAGAACCTATAATCAATCTAATTCTTCAAGGTCAATTTTTTCAATTACTTTCCCTACTGTGTGTGGAGTCACGTGACCCTGCCTTCGCGAGCTTGTATACCTGTGCACCTCTTAAAAAATATATAACTACACATTGCACGTTTGCACTACTTTGAAGATGATTGGAAGCTGCGGCAGAGATGCCTTGAGACGGCATATTTTCTATAATGATGTATTATGCGGGTTTCCTTCATTTATTTTAAGATCAAGTAATGCACCCTTCATTCAAAAATCTCTCACTTGTAATATGTGAACATATAAACTGTACAAAACTTGTCATTTACTACGAGGCCAAAAAATAAAATAAATAAGTAAAATAATCGTTCATTAATCATAATCGAGGTAAATCTAATTGCCCAGCCCTACACACATCCATTATAAAATACCAGTAAATTGACATTCTTAACCAGAAATGGCCTCTAAATGGCTGCCCTTGTATTGATAAACATAATAGGGGTCAGGCTTTTGTTGATGGTTTCACTTTTTTTTAAAGCTATAGCATTCATGCAGCTGCTTTTGTCGACAGAAGCTACGGCAGGAAACCGCAGTAAATGTTTACAAATTTGGATGGATAACTTCGATGTAAACATATGGAAGAACACTTTCGCATGTCGAGATGTACATTTGTTTGTGTGCTAGCACTCACCGGAGAAGACCTTCATGTGCATGAGCGCTACGCAGCTGAATGTAGGGCTTGCAGGAAAACTCACAGCGGTTTGTCATAAGCATTTATCGATAATTTTTTTTTTTTTTTTTTTTTTTTTTTTTACAGTTGGCAATAATAATGAACATAGAAATTTGATCTGACTAATAGCTGCTAAATGTGTCTGGAAAAGTATTCACATGCTTTTATTTTCATAAACAGTGCGGAATGAATGTGTGAATGCATCTGAATGTTCTGATTGGCTGAAGTAGACATCTCACGTCAGTGCGTTCTAAGCGTGAATGCGTTCTTTCCAGCAATTTTCCTTCTGCGTTCACAAAGCGCAGCATTCTGGCTAATTACCGGTAATGGTACAACTTCTCGTTCCAGAAAAGTTGCCAGAACGGATTTATCAGTATTTTCACACATGATTCCGGAAAAGTCTGTATGTGTGGGACTATAGTCATTCCTCAAAATATAATGTGGTCAATAGGAAAAAAAATCCATTAAGGCTGGAAACCCCTTAAAGGTGATTAAATGCTCCTTTTAGAGTGAACTTTCCCTTTAATCATCTTATAACTATAGCAAACCAGCATCTCAGATACAGACACAAGGTTGCTGGTCCTTTGCC
Source organism: Danio aesculapii (assembly GCF_903798145.1). Taxonomy (NCBI): domain Eukaryota; kingdom Metazoa; phylum Chordata; class Actinopteri; order Cypriniformes; family Danionidae; genus Danio; species Danio aesculapii. The sequence continues at coordinate 46,677,697 of NC_079452.1, read as the reverse complement.
GTGGAACCACTTCAAATGCTTGTGCAGTTTATTTCAAAGCCAAACTCTACAACAGAGCCAAAAATAACCTCAGGTTACATAACCCGATCTCCTTAAACGAAGCAAAGGGTTTCAGGAGCATGAGAGATAAGAGGAAGCTCTATCTGCACCTCTACAGGCCTGAACCCAATGAAAGAGAAAGAAACGAGGTTCGTTTTCTACACACTGACCACTTGAGTAGTCATGTGAAGAGGAAAATCTATTCCACTTGAAGCAAAGAGAGTTTAACAGTGAGATGCTGGCAGATGATTAATCTGTACACATGAGGAAGGAGAGCCAATTCTCTAGTGCACACAAGATCCATCAACACTGGTTGCTCTCTCAGCTCAAAATTCACCAATCGTTTTCATCGCACTGACCTAGAAAGAAGCGTTCAGTCAGAGGGACAATACGGAAGGAGGACCCAGTTGTTTTCTTGAGAAGCAATTTAATGTTGCAGAGTTCTTTGCAATGCACAGCGGAAAGCAGTTTAGCAATTTGCACTCAACTGAACTCTTTAAGAGCTCTTGTAAGAAAATGAAACTTCAAATAAGGTAACTTGCTCCCACACTTCAAAATGAGCTAAGCATCGGTTAAGAACTGATATTTGATTCAAACTGCCGCCTGCTCAGAAACAACATACAGAATTATCTTTGGATCGAGTTTGGTCCGTCTGGCCCCATGCATTACTTCAGAACACCCACTTTGGCAGTCATTTCCTATTGATTCTGCCATGCAGCTCAAAGACTACAACTGCTGAAGAGGAATCTATCACAGCTGAAATGCCCAGCCTACATGCTTAATGACATCCTTTCCATTGATATTGGCCTTTTATTCTTAGCATGAGCTGGATGACTAAATATAGCGCACGTGGCCCTTGTTCAATCTGATAAGCTATAAATCACTTGAAGAGCACCTTTATGTTTGTATGTGTGGGGGAGGGGAATCCTCAAGAGAGGTCGTGAAGCGATGTCCAAAGTGATAGAATTTGAAAATGGACCAGATGGTGTGTTATCTGAAGGCTTGCATCATAATTAAAAGTTTTGAGAGCGCCTTTGTTATCTTGTAGCAGTCTTTTTTCCTGAAATTTGCATGGAGTATTGCTGCAGTACAGAACATCACAAAACTGCTTATATGCATGCACGACGAATACTGATAATACGTGCATGCATTTAATAGTGAAGCTTCTTACAAATGACCTTACTGGGCTTGAAACCTTTTGACAATGGCATTTTTCAGTTCAAGTGAATAGAAATACAATTTAAACCTTAAAAGTTTCAAAAGCTCTTGAATTTATTAAACACTTTTTCATGTGATGTTAACAGATGTACATAAGTGGGACATTGTTGAAAAAAGTAATTGGAAAATGTTGGTGATTGGCTGCCTTGACAGTAGAGTACACACGTATACATAATCTGATTCAGAGCGTTTCTACACATTAATTGATGAGAAAGGGCTTGTTCAATTCAATCCTGCACAATACTGTAAATGAGCCATAATAATTGCATTGTCATGCCTCAGAAAGTATCTCCTCTGATTATTCCATCTTCCCTCATTGTCATTATTCTGAAACATGTTTTAAGTGCACCAAGCAAAAAGTATTGTTTACATTTTTCTAGGTGTAGGTGGGTGGTTCGGTGTGGCACACGAACACAAAAACATGTTTGTACAGAACTTTTTACCAGAATTTTGATGATTTGGACCAGTAGAATATAGGGCTGGGTGACCGGAAAAAAAAAGTATATCTAGATATTGTCAACATTTTTCCAATATCTGATACATACAGATATTTTTGCATCAGAAAACTCTTGTGCCCCGATTAAAAAAATATTTAGTTTGATCACAATACATAAATGCTCATCATCATGAGCTCAAGTTAATTATTTCAGATATAGATGCACGGCAAGTGCATGCAAAAAAACTGGACTGACGCAGGTTCAATTTACAATAACTTTCTATGATAAGCTTCTTTGACACAATCTACATTGTAAAAGCGCTATAGAAATAAAGATGAATTGAAATACAGAAAGTGAAAAAACTCGCGATTTCCAAATGCTTCTTTGTAACAAATTTTCTTTCAGCCTCGTAAATTTTTTTGATAGCTATATAATTATATATTCTACTTAGTCCTCCAACCTATACTGCATCAACAAATACAAAAGCTCTGGAGAATCAAGTATGGATGGATGGACGGATATCCTTTTTTATTAGCCACCTTTAACAGGATTCTCAGTGTGTGTGTGTGTGTGGATAATTAGGGATCAGATGTGTAGAGTACTAAAACCTTTTCAGTTATCTCATAAAACAAAACGGGTAAACATTAAACTGCGTTTATAGAAATACATAATATAGGCCTATTCGAAACAAATGCTTGTGTGTGAGAGAAAAATGAACAGACGAGATATACGGCTCACCTTGTGTGCAGATATTTCCCTTTTATTTATTTTTATATCCACCACGAATGTGAAAATTCTTTTGAGGACTAATTCATCATCTCGTCTCTAGTCTTTTTCCTCTGTGCGGTGTGTCGTCTCTATACTTCATTTTGGAAATGTGTCAAATAAGACCCCCCCTAACCTCACGTCTCTTTTGTGCAGGGGGTTATATTGGATGGTTGATGCATTCTTTTGGGAAAGTAGCAATGTCTGAATTTGAAATATTCGATACGCGTGACAATTCGAAATTTTACATCATCTGCAAAATTATTCTGACATTATCAATAATATTCGATGTATCCCCCAGCCCAAGTGAAAAATGGATTTCAGGATTCAGTTTTCTTTCCACTCTCACTACCATTGTAACTGCTGCTTTTGACATCTTTTATTTCTGGTGTGCAAATTAGCTGTCTTATTATATTGGAACTACTCTTTTAATGAAATCCCTTCCCTTTTTCCACACTCTACCCTCGTCTACAGCTATAGCAACACACATTTTTGAAACCATTTTCAAGTCATTCTCACTCACCTAAACTGGTGGGTTTGATGAGCTCATCGAGCACATCGTAGAAGGGCAGCCTCTGGAGCTTGACGTCTGGATGGACTGGGTGAAGGGCGGAGGGCAGGTGGGGCAGGCCCAGCTCATGTTTTGGCCCAAGCAGTGCGACAGGTAGTAGAGACGGTGAGCCGTGCCCATCATATCCCAGCTGTGTGAGGCTTGCTGGCAGGCCTGCGGAAGCCCCTCCAGAGCTGGAGTGTATGCCAGGGAGAGAGAGGTCTGTCGGGGACACCATTTTTGTGGGGAAGCGTCGGCGGTAGAGCTCCTTGATCTTCATCTGCACGGCAGGACTGCAGCCGGTTTTCAACAAATGTAGCGCTTTGGTCAAGAGTTCATGCTTCCTTCCATGTTTGTTGCGGCCTGCATATCCCAGAAGAACCTGAAGCTCTGAGACACGGAGGCTCATCACCATTTGCTGTGTTAAAAAAAGAGGAAACAGGAGAAAAGTTATGACTTAAGAGATCGTCCATTTAGATTAGACATAGTTCACCCCAAATTATGATTGATGAGGCAATTATCAAAACAGTTTATTTGTTTACACGTTTGTAAAACTATTTTAAAATATAAGCATTTTTATTATTAAAACAACCAAATTAGTAATGCTCACCAAAGTCATATTTATCTGCTAAAGAACTAAAAGTAAACAGTAAAATTCAGAAAAATGTAAAATTTAATTTAATTTTAAATAGCGTTTTTACAGGCTGATCACACTTTTCTGCTCTGAGAAAGCAAGGCACACCAGAAACCCTCAGAATGAAGAAATCATACATCTTCGAATAACTCAAAACAGCAACCACTAGTCTCTCCTCCATCTTTAAAACTATCTATAGTAGTTTTGACAACATAAACACTGCTGTTATCTCAACGGAAGCCCCGCCTTTCATTTGATTGGACAATGACAAAAGATACAACTGTGCAAGTTATCATTGTAGCACGATATCATGTTTCATATATTATTCAGTATCTATTCCATATATTATTCAGTAGCTATTGGCGCGTAAATAGACGCGTGAACATTTGAGTGTATTCGCTTCATTCGCGCATCAAAATCCGCTTCATTCACACGTCAAATTCACATCAGAACAGGGCTTCTGTCTTCGTAGCTTTGTTGCTAAATGGCTAACATGGATTTTATTGAGAAAATAACAGTGTTTATGTGCTTCATGGAGGCTGAAAAACAGCGTCGATTCATTTGGAGCAGAGTCCACTAGATCCTTTCAGAGGTGCAGCTAGCTCTGTGAGCTCATAAACTCCTATAGAAACTTAACCTGGATGATAGAAGCATTTAGCACTTCTGACTGAGCCGAGCCCAGTTTGAAGAACTGTTGTCGGTGTCAGCTGGAGGATTTTCCGCCCGAACACCAACAACAGGGGCTACGTCATACTCACGCCCCCACAAGAGCAAACTCCTGATTGGTTAATGCGGCGTGAACGTGGATTTTTTTTGTGGAAATAATGTTAACGCAGGTGTTAAAATTCTTTGACGAATAGAAATTTAAAAAAGAAAATAAATGTATCAAATTGTAAATGTCTTTATGTTTTTTTTTAATCAGTTTGAAATAGAACTGCACAATATATCGCTTCAGCATTGATTTTGCAATGTAATCACATCGTAAGACATGCAATGTTGAGTTTGCATTATAATTTATCATTTGCAGGTGTTTTTAAGGCCTGTGATAGTGTAATGATTTTAAAAGCATTCAAGCATAATAAACTGTACCATTTGTAACTTTAGTAACAATTAATTTTATTGAATTTTATTTTTTATTATTTAAACCTCGGTACCTAAATACTGTTAGACTCCAAAACAAGATAAGACACTGTTTATTTCAATTGTATCTTTTTCTTTACTATATTTATAGATTGCTTATTAGATTTCACGGAGATGCACTCCCATTGCAGAATCATCCCAATAAATCTAACATTATAAATTCTTTCCAAATAGAGATATTAAGTCATCTGCTGAAATTGCATTCATAAATCGCAATATATATTGCCAAAAAAAATTTCAATGCTAGATTTTTCTAATATCTTGCAGCCCTAGTTTAAGACATCTTAACTGCTGGGCAGTGAACAAGCTGAAACCTCAAAGTCAGGGTTTATTTTCTATTAGTCAACCAAACTTATAAGAAAACTAATGTTCAGGTGCCTCACATTTAATGAGTGTGATTTCAAACAAGGTTATCTACTCTGCTCCACATGAACGATGATTTAGAAGCCTTACAGACACAATGTAGGCCAGCTAGGACTAAATTAGCTTTAGGCTCAGTCTTGGACAAGCTTTCATTATAAGCCATAAGCCATGCACAGTCAATCTGCCCAAAAGACACGTCAGTAAGATTCAGTTTACCACATGCAAATCACGTCAGAAACTTATAATCTTCTAATATCGTGCTGTTCATATGGCAGTGCAGACCTGAAATTGTGATGACCCTCATGAATTCGATCACATGTGCGAACATTAACACCTACGTGTGTGTGGGATCAAAACCACTTCTCATGTGCAGAACAGCAACTTTGCCTCCCCGGTTGTTTCTTGATATTCTGAGAGACTATAAAAGGCTGTGTTGGTGGTATACCAGCATTCGGATTGTATTAAATCTATGGGCAAGCAGAGAGGTGAAGAGGGTGAGTGAGTGGGGGAAGGGAAGATCAAGGCTGAGTCTGGGCCAGTGAGCTTTCATAACAAAAGCAGTGAAGCACAGCTCCAGGGAAAACAAGAGAACCGCAGACCAGCAGCGGCTCAGATTTCTCCACCTCTGAGAGACCAGAGTCCCCTCCCCAGTTTACAACCAAGTGCCAACTGGACTGTTCACACAAATACTGACACAAACACCCTTTATTAATTTCCACCCAACACAAATAAACAAGCTTCACTGGTGATGAGGCTCTTGCTCTCATAGGGCCCCAGTGTAATCCTAGAAGAGATGTCCAAAACATTCAAAGTTTGGCAAATCGTGAAGAACTCATGGAACAGACTGAGGCCTGAGGTCTAGTTTAATTATTTATTTAGTTTGAATGAACTAAAAAAGGTGGGTTAGTTATGAACTGATTTCATTGTCATGATGATTAACTTTACATGGCTAACCTGCTCCAGGGATGGTTTTACTCTGAGCAAATCAATAACTGAGCTGTGAATAAAGTGACAAATCTTCTGCAATAAAGTCGCACTCCTATGCGTTTCGCTACAAAATTAAATGCTTTTACATAAAACTGCCCTGTATTTTCCTGCTATAATTATTTATTTAATTTATAATACATTATAATTTTGTATCATCCATATATTCTCACATAATTATTAATAAGATACTATTAAACTTTGCATATAAAATAAACTAAACAATTTAAAATAATGATAAATGTACAAATAAAAATACAATTGTGCATTTTTTCTGGTCCTTTTAGTTTTTTTCTGAAATGTGAATTAATTTGGAACATTGTAAAAAAAAAAAAAAATCTGTTGCCATAGTTTGCGATTGATGGATTGTAGGGTTGTCACGATAATGGAATTTGTTACCAATCGATACTGAAATTTTAAAAACCTCCATTTCCCGTAAGCATTTGAGTGCAGTTGAGCACGTTCTTAAACAGCGTTGATTTGCCATTGTGTTCATGTGCTCAACAGAAATGACTGTGATTGCCCTTAAAAGTCATCAGTTCACCAGATTCACCACTGTTTACTGAGTGTAAACACAGATACAGGGATCCTGGAGCGTTTTTAAGCTGGAATTCATCAGTGGATCGCTCATATGTCAACTTATAGACAAACCAGCTCATCAGTGTGACTTTGAAACGCACCATTGTCCCCGGATCTGTTCTTATACTCAGTAAACAGCGGTGAATTTGGTAAACTGATGACCTTCATGGCCAATTGCAGTCATTTCTGTTGAGCAAATCAGCAGTGTTTAAGAACGTGCTAAACATTGCTCAACTGTTCGCAGGAAAAAGACATTTTTAAAATTTCAGTACTAATTGGTACCGAATTCCAGTATCATAACAACCCTAATGGGTTGTTGTCTATCAATTAATGCTTTTAAATAGAATTTGAACAGCTGGTTGGTTAAGTAAATTACTGTAGAAAAACTGGTAATAAGCCACAAAAACCTTCCCCAATAAATAATATAAAACAACATCCAATTCAACGTGTTGTCAAACAACTAAATATAGCCTTCTTTGTTAAATGCAGAGTTACATTTTTAACATGAAAAGTTCTTTTAGCAAGCAGGAAAATATTTTCTAGTGTATTCCTGGCTTGTTAACACACTTACATACATCTATTTTCATTACACTCTATCAACTTTCAACAGAGAAGTGAATTGTGCTGGCTCTCTCATGAGAAGTGGATTTCTATTTGAAAAGTTTTGGCCAACAGAACAATTCACATTTACAAAATCTAATTTGTAAATTCTAAACACAAATTCAAGAATCCATAAAAAAATATTTATTTAAAAAATATTTATTTAAAAGCATAAATATTACATTTATAATATATACACACATATAAATCAAGCACAGTGCACACTCACAAAGCAAACAACTTCCACACTTCGCTGATTAAACATATTAACGGGATTACATTTGTCATGTTGAATGTGGAAAAGTTTAAAACCCTGGCATCCTGAACAAGTAAAATGATCCCTGTTGTATCTACAGTAATAATAGAATTATTTTACAACTTATTGCATGCACAGACCAAGTGTAGAGTGGGGCTTAGTATGATTTCTTTTAGGTTGTGCAGTTTAATTCACAGAATTTCTACAAAGTATGTTGTATACTGTAAACTTTTTTTGCCACATCCGTAATGCATGCTTTATTTTTCTCATTTAAACTATTACAAATGTTTAATATTTTTTCTAGTTATTTGTTTTGGAAAATATAAACTGTTGCTTCAACATAATGTTAACATATACTTTCTCTGTGAACTTATGTTTTGAGTTCCATAATGCTGGAATTGCTCACATACATATATATATATATATATATATATATATATATATATATATATATATATATATATATATATATATATATATATATATATTTGTATAAATATTAGAATTGCATTTAGGTAATAAGCATTTGTGTGAGCATTTGAGGAAATATTTATGCCTTTATCTAGTGAATTCATGAATCAGTGTTTATACACATTTTTCCTACTAAAATCCCAAGACATTTCTAAGACCTTCAGGTAAATATTCATGACCTAATGTTTAATGTAATGTATACGTGGTAAATGATAAAAACTGTATGTTCAAATTTATTACAGCATATCATAAAAAACTGTGACAATATATGTAGTTTATATTTATATCTATGTAAAATGTATTTAGATGATGCTTACACAACACTAATAATACGAGAGCGTGTGATTGGCCAAGGACATACGAAGTAAAAACAACTAACCCTACCATCCTAAGCATTCTTTTTACACAAAAAGTAGAATATTAATGACGATAGAACTGCAATTCATTCAAAACTACAAATAAAACCTGACAAATAACACGTTACATTTATAATAAAAAACTTAAATCAATTTTATTCAAAGGTAAACACTGGAAGAAGGAAAATTAAAAAACTATTTCCTGAAAAATAAATGCTTCACACTTGACTTCTTCTGAAGGTAAAAACTAAACAATGTTTTTACTTGGTCTAAGTTTTTTTTATATCTGGACTAGAAACAAGACAAAAAGTAAGAAAAGCATATTTTTTTGCAATGTTTTGATTAAATTTCTGTACCTGAATAATGTTAGACTCCAGAAAATCAATTAGAGCTATTCAAACCATCTTCTGAAACTGTTTTCATATTGCAATATTTATCACATAAAAATAAAATATCTTAATATCAAATTTTTCCAATATCGTGCAGCCCTATATTGCAAAGTACTACGATTACTCAAATCTGACTATTTTGGATTTCTTTAAGTATATTGTTTACATCAATAGGTTATCTGCTGATAATAAAAAGATGAACAAATTGCATCATTTCTCTTGTTTACGTCAGCAAAAAATGTAAAATAAAAGCCAGTCTATGGTAAAAATGAATACAGTGGGTTCAGCAGCTCTGCTAGATGTTAATACACTCTCTGCTTCAATACATATTTTTTTAAAAGGCCTACGTAAATGTGAGCCCTTGCATTTACCACATGCAAAGCTAGCAGCTATCTTGCTGTCTGTTTGAACATATTTTTGAAATGTTGGCTTGTGTCTTAAGCCTTATAAGAATAGTACAATTTAGTCTTAGCACCCCATGGTTTCCGCAACATTCATTCTTCCGTGGCGGGGCGCCACACCAAAATTCATCCCGCCATGGCTACATTATAACTTCTCATTCAAATCATTCATTCGTTGTTTTTTTAATAGCGGGTTATAATCGCACCAAAATGTACTACAAGGTAAGTGAATTATAACAGCGCAAACTTTTCTGTAATTGTAGTAGTACTGTGCTCTATTTGTTTAACTCTTAAAGGTGACATACTGACTGACTGACAGGTGCGTGACGCATAAGGGTAGCAAACACGATGAAGCTTTCAGTTAAGATGAACACAGTTTATATAAATATACTTTATTTATAGATAAAGGTCTATGATTTTGCTTGCAATGACTTGATCTTGCTGGAGTTTATAGCCGTTTCACTTTACTTCAGGACGCATTAATACCGCTCTGTAGGTCTATTGGAGACATTAATAAATATTCCTAGCAAATCTAATAAATGTTGGAGACATACCTGTTACATAAACGCACTAAATCGCACTTCAGCAGCGTTTAAAAAAAGTTTTGCACGAACGGAGGAAATTGGCGCCCAAGCAGAGATTTCCATGCTTGTATTACATAAATAACGTCATTGGTAGTTGATGGATCTGTGTAAAAGGCTGCCGACACAGCAGGAAAAAATCCTAGAGGAAACACTGGTGGCACCCACACAGAATCTTATCTAGTTTCTGGACACAACACTCAAAATATTGCTTGAATTGCAATGAATGAGAATAAAATAGAGGCACAGCTGAAACAGCAATATGCCTTATTTTTTTCCCAAGTTTTATTGAAACGCACACTGTAAAAAATGGTCGTGATTTCAACGGTAAAAAAAAAAAAAAAAAAAAAAAAAAAAAACTGTAAAAATGCTACAGTACAAATCTGTAACCTGGTTAACAGTACGTTTCCTTAAAATATAGGGCGAATAACCGTAAATTGACTTTCCCAGAATTCCCTCTATGGCACATCACTTTTTATGCTTTTTGTGGACATTACTATGGATCTTTTTAGTTGTTTCCCCATCAGTTATTTAAGGGATTAATGCTACATCTAATGTTGATAAACTATGTTTATTTCATGACTTGAATTTCATGCATGTTACCATACTGGTGTATAGTAGCTGTGTGAATGACACTGAGCACCTTCTATATATTGATACACTTTTCTGCTTGTGGGTAAAGTTGTTTGTGATGAGCTTTGGTTCATTATGTAACTTCCTCATCACCACCTGCATATGGGTGTGCTAAGGTGTATGTGTAACAAAAGATGTGTAGATATTGGTAATTCAAAATACAGACATATTTCATCTTTAAATTAATAAAATACGATAGTTTACTGTAAAAATTTGAAATTACTTGTATGGTTTGTACCGTATTTTTAACGGTAAAATACTGGCAACCACAGCTGCCGTTTTTTTACCGTAAATTTTATGGATTTATTTTTTACAGTGTAATACAGATATTTGTTAAGCAACTTTCCAAAACTTTGTGGGTTTACTCGTTTTTCCAAAACCTTTCCAAAAATGCCATTTTTTCAATGGCCGTATGAACCCTGATGAACTGTGTTTAGAATTTACAAATTGGATTCAGAGCAATTTTATTTTGTAAATGCATTTTTTTGAGACTGATCTGTCTCTATATAATACATCTAGTAAAGAGAATAGTGTTGTGGACCTGAACTGGGACTAGGCTCTATTTTTTTCATTGTTGAATCACGGTTTCAAATAAAAGATTAGAAGTTAGACATGTTCACAACATAACATGATAAACAACTGACCAAACCATGACACACCTAATTGCATGCTCTATCTAGAGCTGTAAAAACAACAACATATCACCGGTCCTAAAGGCCTTTTTTTTTTACACAGCACGCACTGAAAAACATGAGAAGCAGGAAGTAGAACAGGGGAGAAAAAAAAACACAAAAAAACGGATGTAAATTCTATCATAACCATTACAATAAAGCATGCCGTTTCATAGACGAGACACTGCTCAAACAAATCAGTCAAGTGCAAGTTTACAGAAAAACAGTAGCAGAGCAACACAGAGGAACGCAAAAGCTTGTAAGGAACTACTTCTGTATGTTAAATATTTCATGTATGCATGCTAACGGACTAGATTTTTTCTCCGCATTTACTAAACATTTACTGTTATTACCAGCCTAACTGTGCTGCATTTCTGAGCTAAAACTGAATGCCAACATGTTATATTATTTCACAATGTGGGGTCAAATTTCATGCACATCTTCAGCAAAGATATATTTCATTTGTTGAGACCACCGACCACTTCATGTGTGTACATTTACATTTGGAATTCTAACTTCTTTATATCAGATTTTTCTTTTAATTAAGAGAGTGTTATTTGATTCACGGTGTAGTTATGTTTTGATATTATTTGAACAGATATTAGGATGAACTCATTTCCATCATGAGGGCTTTATAACCCCTGATCTGTGTAGATCGAAACCTCTCCAGTGAGTAAGAAAGCAGGTATCTTCAAGTTATCCTATGAAATCTTTAGTGTCTGCAGCTACAGGGTATACACCTACACTACTGTTCAAAAGACTGGAGCTGTTCAGATTGAAAATAACTGTTTCCTGCTTGAATATAGAATTTAAAAATGGTAATTAGGGCTGCACGATACTGGAAAAATCTGACATGGTGATATTTTATTTTTCTGCGATATACTGTCTACAATTTCATCAAATGATTGAATAGCACTATTCGGAAAGAATTTATAGTCTTCTCCATTAAACTTCCAATAGGCAAAGGGTCTTTTGCCTGAATACTTTAACCTCTCAGGCCTTAAAAACATGCATACTATAAAAACTCACTCCATTGTTGTTAAACTCTGCAGTGACTCCACAAATCTTGTGTTCTGAACTGACTTTTTGTGACTATTGTGGATGCATACATTGCAAGATCAATGCTGAAACGATATGTTGTGCAGCCCTGATGGTTATTATTAATTTGATGAATGTTTAACAGTCTAACAATGAAGACATGACCAGTGAGAAAGTATGTTCATGGGCTAATTTGTTACTCAAGAAAGAACTTTCGTAATATTAAATGACAATAGCTGAACATGTTTGTTGAAATTGTCACATCGTTTTAGGATTTCTTGATGAATAGATTATTAAATAGAACCACATTTATTTGATTTAAATTTCATATTAATTTTTTATTGTAATTTGTCTATGAATAAAAATATTAACTTAAAACATTCAAATTACAATGGATAACATATCATTTTAAAGTAAATGCACACTCTAATAGCATCTCTCTCAGTGATACTGATACCCAATGGGAAATGGGCTCTTGTGTCTGTAAACAACACGTCTAAATATACCTCTGCAAACAGCAGGATGCTGCATGCATTTTTTTACACAAGCTAGATAAACCAGGAGCTACAAATAAGTACTACAGGTCCTGAGAAAGCCTTCCTAAAAAGCTGCAGTGCAGATTTTATAGTCAGTATAGAAAATTCTACATTTACAAAATACTTGTAATCTCTTTCTACTAGAACTACAGTACTAAACTAAGTTGATGATATTGTACTATTTATCTACACTATTTACTACAGTCGAGTATGGTTTTAATACTAATGACGACAAAAAAATTGACGATTTAAACAACACTTATAGTAATAATGACACTATTCTCTTTTTGGAGCTGCTTTATTGATGATATAATAACTCACTGTTATTATTTTCCTGTTCATTAAAGTAAAGCTGCTTTAAAACCCAACAAATTATTAAAGAACTTCATAAATAGTGCTCGTGACAAAGAATTTAACTTTTTAACATTTTTACTACATTTTAAAGCACAGAAATGTACACAATATTAAACTTTATTAATGACCGAGCGAACCCTGCAGGTTACCTTTAAAACAGTTTGTGCTCCATCAGAAAAGATCTACATTGTCTGCCCTTTTTGTTTCCACTGGAATTTTATATGCTCTGATCCACTGTTTAGAAGCCAAGACAAAATATTCTAAAATATATTCAAAATATTAAGTGACAGTTCAAGGTTTTATTTTTTTATTTATTATTATTATTATTCATTTAATAATTCATTTTTCTTCGGCTTAGTCCCTTGTTTATCAGGGGTTGCCACAGTGGAATGAACCGCCAACTATTTCAGCATATGTTTTATGCAGTGGATGCATAACCCAGTACTGGGAAAACACCCATATAATCTCACACTCATACACTACGGCCAATTTAGCTTATTCGATTCACTTGGTGGTCGGTCACGGAGGAGTGGAGAACATGAGACTGATTCCTGTGACGCTCCAGAGACAGACGAGTCTTCGCTGAGGCCAGCTTCCACCCTCCGCCGCTGAGACTGCAGCTCTGCACAAGACGTTTGGCCAGCGGAAAATTAAAATGGTCATGCACAACTGAGTCTGGTTTCTCTCAAGGTTTTTTTTTCTTCACTTTCGCCAATTAGTGAAGTTTTTTTTCCCTCTCCGCTGTCGCCAGTAGCTTGCATGGTTCAGGATCTGTAGAGCTGCGCATCGTTGGTTTTGCTCTTCAGTGTTTGGACTCTCAGTGGTGATTTTTAAACCACACTGAACTGAGCTAAACTGAACTGAACTTAAACACTACAAACTGAACTACACCGTTCCTATTTACGGTGACCTTTTAAGTGAAGCTGCTTTGACACAATCTACATTGTATAAGCGCTATACAAATAAAAGTGAATTGAATTGAACTTATAGCACATATCACCCGACGGAAATCCACGTGAAAATGAGGAGAACATGCAAACTCCACACAGAAATGCCAACTGGCCAAGCCGGGACTCAAACCAGCGACCTTCTTGCTGTGAAGCCACCGTGCCGCCTTATTTATTATTATTAACTTATTTTTTACTTTCTTTCTGCATTTATGTGACTGTCTGAGACAATACGATTGTAATGATCAAGATCAAGAAAGGACTAAACAGATGCTAGATTCATGCTTGTGTCTGATTCAGCTGGAGCCTTTCACAATAGATGACAAAACAGTGATGAAGATGTCAATGAGTCAATTTGATTATATATAAAATGAATTGGGTGTGGATAAATTTACTCATTGAAATGTTTGCTTTCTTAGTAGATTTGTGTGAGTAATTTAGGCATATCTAAGATAACTGTGTGCTTACAGCAAATATTATATACAGTCAAATAATAAAGCCTTGGACATAATGTGCACAAAATATATAATTTAATTTATTTCTCAAAGCTTAATAAAAAAAAAAAAAGGTAAAAACTTGTTTTGGATTTGTAAAAACGTGGCACACATATATTCATCCAGCTCGGCCAGATTTAACTCCAAGTTGAGCATTTTCAAATCTGGATTCACACATGAAGTTATAAAAACGATCTGTATCAGACAAAGTTATGTCATATGCACTCAAAGTCAACATCCGCTCAAATTGCTTCTGATTACAGAAAGATACAAATTCTTACTTCTATGTAGTTTTTGTACTACGACAGTTTACATTTTGTTACATTTAGTTGAGTGTTTTGCTGCCCCATATTTTTGCTTTCTTTGTATTTTAAATTTAGATTGAGTATTGTACACACTGAAGATCTTAGGTTCGTTTTTATTCTTTGTTTGGTTGTTCAGTTTAGGAGTCAGACTTGAGGATATATTTATTTTTACTATATATTTGGATTGGCCAGCAATTATTAATTTTATTAATTTTAATTTTATTATTAAGCAATTATTAATAATTATTAAAAAGTCCACATGAATTTGAAACTATTCGTATTGATTTTGTTTGCACACATTGCTAGTTTTTGTTGTGAACTATTCATCTGAGAATGTCATTAAGAAAAAAAAATAGTTTGCCCTTGGAATCTTGAAATTTGAAAATGCCCTTCCTTTTCATGCAGAATTTAACAGACCCTCAATCAGAAAATAAAGTTGAACTAAAATGATATAAGAAGAATTAAAACAGGTGTTCATTTTATCAAGTCATCAAACATCTGAAAATATGTCATCAGGGTTTCTGCAGATATCATAATGTCAAATTTAAGACTTTTTAAGACCATTAAGCATTAAATTTACGACCTATATCACAATATCAAAAACACGCATTCACATGAAGAGAAAATGCAAAATCACTAAATTAGTGGTAAAATAAATGTATTCAAATTGAACAGTACTGAAGACAGGTTAGATACACCATTGAACTGCAGAAAAACAAACAAACAAAGAAACAAACAAACAAACATCTTAATGCTCATTTATACTTTCATCTGGCGCCACATCGCACACCTCACGAAACGGATGAGGCTTTTATACTTGAGTTAGCCATTGAGATTTTTTTATTTAAATGACAGGGGGCAGTCAAAAGAAACAGACTTATCCCTCAGGTTTTTCAAAACTTTTCCAAAAACTTTCCTCCTTTCCCACTGCTGTTGCAATTTCTAGCCAAGAATTATTGATCATCTGGTTCTCCCTATGATCATGCATGGACGGATCATAAAGATGTCTGTAAAGGCGTACCTGTTTCAGACTAAATCTCTTCAAAGTGTTTCATACTCAACTTAAATCAAAGGCGGCGCCACGCAAACTGTTCACCCGAGTTTGTAAAAATTCCATGAGCTCCGCTATACCGCTATTTCACTGACAAATGTCATGAGCGCAGTATTACAAGTCAAGAGCGCATTCATGTAATACGAGCGAGCAAATCTCTTTGCTCGTGCACCGATTTCCTCTGTTTGTGGACAAAACTCTGTGCGAGCTCTTAAATATAATACGCTGCTCACCTGCAAAATTTCTCACTCTCAAATACGCACTGCTCACGCACAAAAATTTTTGCGCGCCCTTAGTACACTGTTCCCTCTTCTTTTTGTGCTTTTTGATATGATTTACATTAGTACACTATTTATTACCAATAATCAAAATACTTAAATATACGTACATATTACATTTTTAATCTAATAAACCATACCATTTTTGGCTGCATGTTATATGATGAGATATTTTGAGTTTCAAACACTTAAAGACACAGAGAATAGTTTTATTTTAAAAACATTTATTAACCATCCAAAACGTGCACCATACTAATAAAATAAAAAAAACATTTAATTATAACGAACGCATGCAGAAATGTAACTGTGATAGAAAATAGGGGAAAACTTGATAAGGTATTATAGCCTACTGTACTATTCACTCTTCAAATAAATCTCACAATCGATCTCATTTCATCATGGCAACTAAAATAAAGTGAACTAGTCTCTGCTGTCTTCCACATTGTTGATGAGATTGTGGAGGACATTTTCCCCGTAATTCTCTTCATTTTAAGGAAAAGCTGTTCCACAGGGCCCCTGAACACGTCTATTGGCATGTACAATGTTTTGAACAGTACTATAGTAAAGTACATCAATTACTCGGTTGTGGTAATACTATAGTTGCTATGGTAACACAACAAATGGAATATAAACAAATTACCCAATGCTGTAATTTTTTTGTTACAATATAGGGTATATTATACTACAATTCACCACACTTTACTGTAGTAAAACTACACTGTATTTCATTTTATCAGTTCACTATTCTTAATACTACAGTATGCTGAAGCATCTCTGGAGAGCAAAAGCACGAAAGGAGGAGGAAGCACAAGACACAAAAATTGTAAGTCTGCATCGTCCGACGGAGCGAGAGCAGATCATTCGCACATGAGCAGCCAGTGTTTTGAGAGCTCGCAAGCAGTTTTGTCCACGAACAGAGTATTGTGTTCCACGATCTTGTATTACATGAATGCGCTCCTGACTTGTGTATTACAAGCGTGTATTACGCTTATGAAATTTGTCAGTGAAATAACGCCATACTCCACCAGCCGAAATCATGTGGCGCGCACCTACAGCGAACCTCCGCAAACACAGCGATGATGTTACATTCGCCGCGCACTGAGTCAATAACAGAAAGCTGAATGGCTATTGCATGTTGACCTCATTTGTAGTTGTAATACTGCAAATTACTATTGGACTAGTGAAATGAAGAACTACAATACCACGAAAACCTAGCAACAACAACAAAAAATTATTTAAATGACCATTAGATGTAGCGTTACACGGACATCAGAAAAATAAGAACTGTGCAAAAATATTTAAGACCTAGAACAGCCAATTTAAGACTTTAATGCCTTTTATATTTGAGACTTTGTAAGACCCTGCGGTCATACAGCCGTGTATCAAAAGTTTTGACATTAAATGCAGTAAGCAAATGAAGCACATTCTGAATTTCAATTAGTGATGATGTACTCAGAAGTTGCAAAACATGACAAAATAACATACCACCAATCTTTGTCTTAATGTTGGAAATTAAAAGACTGCCCAAGTTTTGTTACAGAGTTTACTTTCAGACTAAAGTTTAGACCATTTCAAATGTCAATACAGTCTGTGACCATTAAATATTTATATCTGCAGCAAATTCCCTTTTCCTATGTAGCGAGATTGTACCCAAGCAAAGTTTTTGGCTCTGTGTTTGCTGGCAAAAACAACAGGAAATGCCTCCTCTATACTGCCACACTGAAAATGCACAGCTTACACTACGTTTCTCATAATCATAACACAGAAAAAAATACTGCTCACTGTTTTATGGCAGTTATGACAGTAACACAAGGGCAATGGTCCATCCTATCAAATGTGACACAAAATAGTTTATTCCAGGAAAATATAAATATTCAGTGTAGTTACCATTTAAAAAATGAGTGCTGAACTTCCGGTTGTGTTCTGCTAGTCTGTGGTGACGATAAATGCTAAAACTGCCAGTTTGAGTGATCAATCCAATTCAAGTGTGTTGCTGTTGCTGCTGCTTGTCCCCAATCAGTCTTTACTCATATTACACACTCCCCATATTCAGGATTGTATTGACAGAATTTCCCAATGTTTTAAATGACTTTATAAAACACTGCAATGTTATCATGACCCAATCAGAACCCAGATGCCAAATGCTTTGTTGTATTTTGTTGTTGTATTGGGTCTTGTTTGAATTGGGAACACAGGTTTGAAATAAATAAGTGATCTATACATTGTTTGTGGTAAAATTGTAGCAAGCTATAAACTACAATTTTTTGTAAACATGTACTTGATATTGGTGTCGTATGCTTGCTCTAATTTGCTAGCTGATATTTTTTCAGCAATATACAGCACTCAATTATTTACTATGATACTTACCATCTATACTTATCATCTATTAATTATCATATTATTACTCAACTATTTTTATCATCAGTGTGAGAAATTAAACATTGAGACTATGCATGGGCCGG
The DNA here is from genome assembly GCF_903798145.1 of Danio aesculapii. Taxonomy (NCBI): domain Eukaryota; kingdom Metazoa; phylum Chordata; class Actinopteri; order Cypriniformes; family Danionidae; genus Danio; species Danio aesculapii. The sequence continues at coordinate 46,659,165 of NC_079452.1, read as the reverse complement.
TATAAGATTCTGACGGTATGATAACCTTGAATAAAATATCACGGTTTCACAGTATCACGGTATTGTGTTTAGGACTCTATATATATATATATATATATATATATATATATATATATATATATATATATATATATATATATATATATATATATATATATATATATATATATATATTAAATGTCTGGGTAAAAAAACCTAAAAAACTTTTATTCCCAATTAAGCACAATATATTTTATTTTAAGCAAAATTTTAAATATTTTTTAACAGTAAACATGTCAGGCTACATAATTTTTTTTTTTACAATTTAATATCTATCTATCTATCTATCTATCTATCTATCTATCTATCTATCTATCTATCTATCTATCTATCTATCTATCTACATACAGTATGGTCTAATGATGCATTAACATATTGCAATACAAATATGCCACAAATACATTTAACTGCCTGCATTTATCATAATTAGATAATTACAGAGTTTTCAGTGTTTAATAATGCCATCAGAACAATGCCAAATGTCAAATTTTAGCAACAAACACAGCCTATTTATAAACAGTTAGTGACAGAGTGCAAATCATAATTAATAAATCAACTTCAAAACCATGAACATTTGTATTCTGGTGTGATCCCTGCCCTGTGCACTGGGGACCAGGACAAAGTTCAGATCTAATTAAAGTTCAAATTAGGGATGTCAGTTTTCAAAAAAATCATACGATTGATCATTTGTTTTGAATAACGAACATTGTTTAATCTATAAATCTGGACTTTACTTGAATTTAATTGAAGTTTAATCACTAACAGCTTAATGACACAAGCGTCTACTTCAAATGATAGTCAAAACACAAGCATCCGCACCAAGGAAAAATGTTTTAATGTAAGTAAAAGGTTAGCGGGCTTTAAAAAATTATTAATGATTGAAAAATTAATAGAACCATTTAATCATTAACATAACGAATAAATGTAATGATTAATTTACAACGTATCAGTTGTGCCATCTCAAATGTACACAATAACCACTAGTGCATGCATTTATGTGAGAAAATAGATTAAGTTACAGTGTATTCTTCCTAAATCTGCATAGGACAAGCTGCAAGAAAATATGAAGAATGTGAAAATGAATCCAACTATTGATTAACTCCACCCCCCCATGTCCATACCAAATTTTGCATTTTAATCAGCAGTCCATTATATAATTTTAACTAGGGCTGGGCGACTTGGTCTAAAATCAGAATCTCGATTAATTTAACATTTTAACTCGATTACAATTAATGAACAATTATTTTATTTATTTATTTTTATTTTTTTGCCCTCGTAGTTCACTGACAATTTTTATATGATGTCTAAAGGCATCTCTGGCACATCTTTCAATCCTCGTCAATGTAGTGCAAAGTAAGGCTTAAGAATGAGTCTATTGTCCAGATATCAGATGTGGCTGTAAAGTGGCCGCAGAAGTAGAAATCAGCCACAGCCTTTAACAGAGCGGGGTCAGGTGGCAAGCAGTGAAAGTAATTTTAAAAAATTGTCCTAGAAAAAGTTTGATCGATTATAGGTTCTAAATGTTGATTTTAATTACTTTTTGATTAATCGCCCAGCCCTACAACAAACTATTTTTTTATTTTGCCTTAAAATAATTTAGCATTATGAATTCAGTATTGTTATATGCATTGAATTGTGATACCCCTAATAATGCTACAATAGAATAATAATTATATGCTATTACAACAAAAAAGCCTTTGAAATAAGAAAAAAAAAAACTATTACAACTATTACATCAATAACAAACAATAAATCTAAGTTTTCAGGCCTTGCAAGTTTTCTATTTAGATTTTTTTTATTAACCTCAAATCACAGCTAGTTCTTAATGTTCATCTTCTGAAGTAACACTTTATTACAACAACAACAAACTCCAAACAAGTGAAGCTTATTATCACTAGCAATCAATATAATCATACCAAGAAAACACAGGTGGGGCACTAAAAATGCTCATGCCAAAATAAACAACAAGAGAAAGCACAATTAAAAGCTTTTCGTGCCTGGTCTCAGTACAGGTCAAACAATCTCACCGCACAACCTTTCCCAATAAATCCCCCATGTAAACACCAGCTAAACAAACACCAACTTCAAACTAAAACACACAGAAACTAAAAGTAACAGGCCGTGGTCAATGGTTGTTGTTCTGTAAACACAAGACAGTTTCTGACCATCACAAACACACACAATTCAACGGTTCAAACATGTCAGCGACCACCAAAATTCAATCTTTACTGCCAACTATTTAGGTTACGCGACTGACTAGTTGTGTGATTGTATATACATGCAAGTTACAAATGTAGCAAGTTACCAGAAGTCCAAACTGTCAAAGTAGCGAATCTCCAGCCTGTTAGCAGCCTACGCACCACCCACATGCTGCTTCTCACTTACGACTGACTATTCTCACGATCCATACATCATTTAACAAACTCATTTAAACGTTAAAAGAAGAATAAATGGCACTGATATCTTAATTCAGGTGGAGGAGGGTTAATTTCCCAGCAGCAGGCAGACAGCTGTGCGGGTTAGCGGGCAGCTAGCTAGATCCATCACAACAATAACACTGCTCCTTTAACCGGCTTCAAAACAGCACATCGAGCGCTCTAAAATCTAATACGCAGCGTCGCCTCGTATAAATGTCAATCACGGGGACAGGCCGGACGAAAAGCATCGCTAAACAGGTGTTGTATATAGGCTGTATCGAAAGTAATTTGCGGGTAACACTTTACCTTCAATTCCGCACTCTCCGCCATCTTGTTTCTCTGGCGCAAGCGTGATCGGAGCCCTGGCACGTGACCAGGACGTGTGTTTGTTCAAACGTTCAGGAATCCCTCTAGTTCAAAAATTAGCGCGCGGATTACGCGATTTCACACTGTTTGAAATGAGTGCACGATGGCATCATACATTAGCGACTAGATCTGCTGCAATGAAACGGCGCGAATTGATAGATTTTTCGGTTTATATGTTAGAAGTGTGTTTACTGATTGAGCAAAATGATAACGGTTGATGTTTTCCTCAGAACTGTAACACATTTGGATTCAGTTTCGTGAGCTAATGAGAGATACGTCAGACTGCGAGTCATTTTCACGAGTCGGTTCTTTCGAGCAGTTGTTCAGAGAGTAGTGAAGAAAACAACAACGATATTGCTTATGTCATTTTGTACTTATGTTATCTGTATTATTTGCACTCTGGAATTTCACCTCGTCATACCGCATGCTTTCAATGTTTTTCTTTAGGGTGTCGTAATTTCATTTGTCTTTTGTTTCAGGCTGAAACTTTCAGCCATGATTAATTTCAGTCCAGCCCAAATAGCCAAATTCATTAAAATATTTTTGCTATTATTAATGAAAATCAATAAAGATCCAATTAAATAAATGCAAATGAAAACTGTTATTTTGACAATTGTTGTTTTCTGAAATTTTTTTGAGATATTTGTAAACAGATTCAACCAATTCAAAAGTTCGATTGAATGATTGAATGTTGATTTGTTTTACATCACAAGACATATAACTTCAGCAAAGGGAAATTTACTTCGATGAACATAAGAAAGAAAAAAAAGAAGAAGCCCAAGGAGCTAAACCGACAAACATGTTGCAAATAAATACACAAATACAGATCCCTTTATTTTGGCATAGATAAACCGCGTTAAAATAATATTTGAATCTCTGAAATATTTTAAATCCACAATTTAAAACAAAAATATTTTTCCACAAAGGAAAAATAGTCTCCATTTTGACTGTCAATCTATTAAACCAAATTGTAAAAGTAACCTCACGGTAAAAGAATAATTTTTTTTGTTTTGTTTTTTAAACCCGTACCAAATAACTAACTGGGTAAATATATTTATATTAATTTGGTATACTTATTTTTAATAAGTCTTCTTAAACTTCTAAGCTGCTGGGTATGCAAAAACAAACTAACACAATTTTTATTATATATATTTTTATTATATATTTATTATATATTTTATTTTTTATTATTATAGGCTATAATTTGTTATTGAGAGAAACTTTAAAGACTTAGATGGCTTAATAAGGGGGGGGGGGGGTCTTTTTATACTAAACCTATTTAAATGTATAAAATACCCATTATCATATAGTTAATGCCATGAAATGACCCAACAAAATCAAAAAAGCTTTCTGCTACATCTGTCCTAAAAAGATCATTTAAATTTAGTTAGGGGACTTTAATATGCTCATTATCACACAATGAAACAAACTCATGGCTGGATTTTGTATGATTTATTGTTCAATTGAACAATAATAAATTGTATAAATAAGTTAGGATCGTTGAACAATTAGCTTATTGTTGACATCGGATTGTCGTTTCTTATTGATTTAAGCAGATTGCAAATGCTTTGCCGCGTGTTTGCAAACAGTAAGTACAATTGTCTGTATTTTGGACAAAAACTAATTGCAAATGACTTGTTGATCAAAACTGATGAATCAATTGTCATTTACACTGTCAAACTCTTCACAGCGTCTCTCAAAGGTGTTTTTATTGAACTTGTTAAATATGAAACATGCAGTTCAAATAGCTTTTCACTTTTTCTTTTTTTAGACAACAAACAAACAAACATAAATAAATAACAAAGCTATATTATTAATATTAAAATAAAATACAAATAAATAATAATATTAAGTAAAATATATTTTCACTTTTTTATGGATAAAAGAAAAGAAAGAAAAACATATCAAGGAAAAGTTCTACTGTTCTAAAATAACTGAGGGGTCTTTATGTGATCTAAAACAGACTGCCAAGTAAGAATAAACATATCAGTACAACCTCTTACAGTATAGTGTAATTTTTCTAAGGTCAAGTAATGTAAAAGTTCCTTGAGCCATCATTGCTTAAAGGTTGGAGGAGATTTTTCTTTCCAGTTGAGCAATATAAACCTTCAAGCCAAAAGCATAGCAAAGGCAATCACATTTATTTTACTTTTATTAAAACATATGGGCTGTGGTTTAATCCCAAATATTGAAATTATGTCCTCAGGTTCTATATAAGTATTTAATGCATCAGAAATAATTTTAAACATTAGCTGCCAGAGGTCCTTTAGTTTTGAACTAGACCAACACTTCATCATGTAAGCCATTACACTCAAAACAATCCATTCAATTATCAACCACTTGTATACGCACGTTCACACTATAAATATCTGATATTGTGGTACTGTATTATCTGACATTGTTTGTAATGTCTGTTAAATTGGCAAATGACCTCTAATTGCAATACAATTTGCATCATCTATTTAACCAATCAAATTTGGGTGCATATGTAGATTGCCCACAGCACAATCACTTCCTTTTTTTTTTGGAGAATGAAGAACTTTCACAATCCTGAACTACAGCAACATGCTTGTGGAAGAACAACTGGAAGAAATGTAAGGCCAACAAGACCGACAGGATGTTCACCAAGAATAATTTTTTTCATGGATGCTATTTTGTTATTCTTTTTGTTCATTTGTGGAAACATACATAATAAATGAAATACAGTAATTGGACAAGCAAGATTGCACTTTACATGTAATACTATCATACAAAAATAATGTACTGCATAAATACAAATGTTCATGTATTCACTCCTCTCAACAAATATCAGATTTAAAAAAAAAAAACGTTCGTTTCCATAGTTGACAAGAACTAATCATTTTGAGCAGTGTGGCTCTCACAATGACAAATAGACTGTGTTAGTGACCTTGGCCAAATTGCTGATGCGACAACTTGGTTTTGAGACATTAATTAAATGTTTTGGGTGAGTAACTAAATTTTGCAGACATGTTCCAGCAAACAGTTTTGACATTTGTTAAAACAATGCAAATGTAACTGTGATTTGATAATGTGCTCATATGATAAACTTGTAGGCTTATGTTTATGGGACAGCTACAGGAAGACTTAATAAAACAGGTAACAGCTCATTGTGTAAAGTCAAATGCTATATTTTGTTTTCCTTCAATTTATTTTTAAAAAGATTGTCAAATTAATTTCTTTGTCTCATCGTGTTATAACATGAACTAAATGATTTTGAATCACATTTCGAGATTATTACTGCAGTTTATCTTAATCGCTTAGACACATTTTTTCAAAACAGAATTAACATTCTCTAAACTGTAAGTCCAAATCTCAAAACTGTTTGCTGGAATTCAGAACTTTATTGGATGTCTGCAAAAAGTAGTTACTCACCCAAAACATTTCATTCATGCTTCAAAACCTAGTTATTGTGTTATTAATTTGGTCATGGCCACCAAAATATAAAGTGTATTTGTCATCGTATGAGCCACACTGCTCAAAATAATTAGTTGTTTTTTCACCATCACAGTCATTCGTTCATTCATTCAATTTCTTTTTGGCGTAGTCTCTTTATTAAAAGGGGGTCGCCACAGCGAAATGAACCGTCAACTTATCAACAAACCAGGACATGTTTTACGCTGCAGGTGCCCTTCCATCTGCAACCCATCTCTGGGAAACATCCATACATACTCATTCACACTACGGACAATTCAGCCTATCCTATGTACCGCATGTCTTTTGACTCGGAGCACCCAAAGGAAACCCATGCGAACGCAGGGAGAACATGCAAACTCCACACATAAACGCCAACTGACCCAGCAGAGACTCAAACCAGCGACCTTCTTGCTGTGAGGAGACAGCACTACCTACTGCGCCACCGCGTCTCCCCATCACAGTCAACCATGGAAATTAAGATTTAAAAAAAATTTTCAATAGTACATATAGAAAAAAAATGAACATTTGTATTTATTCAGTACATTTATTTGTGTACAAATGTATTACATGCAAAGTGCAATCTTGTTTGTCTAATTACTGTATTGTATATTTCATATTTCTTGTGATACCACAAATACACACACAACAAAAAACTTACAAAATATCATTTATGAAAAAGAAAATCTTGGTGGACTTCCTGTAGCTCCTATTATAACATGAACTGAATGATTTTGAATCAGATTTCGGGATTAATAGTAATAATAGTAACAAAAGATGTCCACTAGATGCCACTCTCGCACCTATTTTCGACACTGTCAGTAATACATGACATACAAATGTGTTAGTTTTACGTGGTTGGTTTTTAGATGTTTTACTATTATTAAATAGTTTTACGATTAGTTTGAACTAAAATTAAAATAAAAGCATATTTATGGTGATTGGTCTGCACATAATAACCCTGATGATATCTAGATATTCTAGATAAAAGAACCGAACTTGGAGATGGTAATATGAAGTAGTCTAGATATTTATATAGATAATAACACATAATAATATTTTTAATTTAATATTATTTATTCATTTAAAGAAACACAGCTTCCTAACAGACAGGTGGCCTGTGGAAATATTTGTAGAAAATGTTTTTAAATATGCTAATTTAAATAATTATATCAAAATAAAAATAAATAAATCACAAGTTATTAAATATATTTATATAATTATAAAACACTAAATAAAACACTGAGGTAAATAGAACATGAGTATACAATAACCAAAGGATAAATAAATAAAAATCGGATTATCAATTAGAATTGAACAAAAACATGATTATTTAATTCATCGATAAGACCCTGTCTTCTTATCCTCAAGGTTGAATGAGCCAGCAGAAACAAAACGCGAAGATAGAAACTAATGGAGCTTTAACATCGACCTCTACAAATGCTAAGAATTCATATGTGTAAATAGATACATGTAGTGTGCCATTGACCTTCATGACAGGGTGCCCACGCTTCTTGGCAGTACTTGAAACACTTACTTGAATTTCAGACACATCTATTCAAGGACTTGAAAGTACATGAAAAACAAACATGGGTCCTTGAAAGTGCCTGTAGTAAACTTGAACTAAATTTTGTTACGGAGCGATTAAAGCTACTGCTTTTGAAAGACTCGTGTATGTGCGTGTGTGCTCTGGTTTCTTTTTACAACGTGATATCGCAGTGTTGAGTGTCGTAGCCAATCACAGGCATATCTGTTGGACTCAATGACCAATCAGAGGGGTTTGTTTAGATTGAGTTCGCCAGAATATGCTCAGTATCCACCAAAACGAGTTTAAAGCTCGCAAACCGTATTATGTTTAATCAAAGTGTAGACACGATGTAAATAAGTTATTCATTCTGCAATGTGAGAAGTTAGATAGGCTAGTGAACTAAAGTTTTCGGTTGAATAAACTCAATTACGCCATTATGTAAAAGGAGGCGCTCTTTGTTCTCTGTCTGTAGGCTAATTCACAAATTTTTATGTGCTATTTGTGTATGTGGTTTTTAGCAACATGGGACATATATACATCTCAAAATATCTCAAACATCAGCATCTCAAAAAAATGTGATTTGGTGTTTCGTGACCCTTTAAGACGACGTACTACCATATACATCTTTCTATAGACTAAAATGTCAATATTAACTGCAAGAATTCGTGAATAACTTAGGTCTAACTCCTGATATTGGCTCGTCTTTTTCAAGAACACGAAAACCAGGTAGGCCTAACGTTATATTTACTTTTTCTAAGCTGCATTGTTTACGTTTTTAATTGTTAGCACTAGCAGCAATACATATCATTTTGTATTTTAAAAAAGAGCTAAAAATCTGCTGAGGTCTGCGCTTATACCTTTTGAAAAATTAATCTGGGCCCACAACCCAAGTGTTTTAGAATTATACTAAAGTAAAGTGTATTATAATGTACATATACACTTTTTATTTGAATGCTACAGCATACTGTAGTTTTAGGTATAGTGAACTGATGCACTGTAATATATACTACAGCTAATTTATTACTTAGCCTATCATTTTCCCTTCAAGTGTTTGTTTTCCACCAGGTGGCATGAATGGTCCACTTAAACAGTTTATTTTCCAACAAACATTTAACAGTAATTTAAATTATCACGACTTATTTTTATCCATGATAATTAAATGAATGATGAAAATATAAATAAACATATGCATACAGTTAAAGAATTATTAGCCCCCTTTTAATTCTTTTCTTTTCTAAATATTGTATAATACAGTATGTCTGATAATATTTTTTCTTGTGGAGAAAGTCTTATTTGTTTTATTTCGGCCAGAATAAAAGCAATTCTCAATTTTTCTTCAACTATTTTGAGGTATAAATTATTAGCTCCTTTAAGCTATTTTTTTCCCTCAGTCTACAGAACAAACCATCGTTACACAATAACTTGCCTAAATACCCTAACCTGCCTAGTTAACCCAATTAACCTAGTTAAGCCTTTAAATGTCACTTTAAGCTGTATAGAAGTGTCTTGAAAAAAATCTAGTCAAAAATTATCTACTGTCATCATGGCAAAGATAAAATAAATCAGCTATAAGAAGTGAGTTATCAAAACTATTATGTTTAGAAATGTGTTGAATAAATCTTCTCTCCGTTAAACAGAAATTGGAGAACAAAATTAACAGGGGGGCTAATAATTCAGACTTTAACTTTATATTATTTATTTTTAGTATCATGAAACTGAGATGATAACACTGGAAAAAACATTACCTACAGGTAATTAACATACAATTTGGATTTTTCTAATATTATTGGCTGACAATTAATTAATCTGTAACATTTTGTTTAACTTATATTATAAAATATTATATGTTATATTTAAATGTTACTAAATGTTAAAGTAATGATTTTGTGGAAATTAAATGAACCAGAAATACATATAAAACTGCATCTGCCCACCTTCTTACATTGAAATCAATTCAATTCAATTAATTTTTATGTCTATAGCGCTTTTACAATGTAGATTGCGTCAAAGCAGCTTAACATAGACGTTCTAGTAAATTGAAAATGTGTCCGTCCAGTTTTTAGAGTTGAAGTTCAGTTTAGTTCAGTTCAGTGTGGTTTAAATCATCAGTCATATTCCTTTTTGATTTAGTTGTCAGTAAACACCATACAATTTTGTGGAGTAACTGAAACAGATTGCAGATTGTAATTTGGTAGATACATTTTTTAAAACCAAGTGTTTAAAATAGTCTCAAGGCTTGAATACACTCAAAAAAAGACAAACAGTGGACTATCTGATAATCGTTAATGCGTTTAACTTATCAATTAAAGCAATCTAAGATCTATAAATTTATACATTTAGTATGTAGCCATAAATTACAGTAGAAACTTTGAAATGCAGCATACACATGATGAGGTTACTGATTGCATTGATATCCTCAGCTCCCTGGATTTCTGAATATTTAGAAAAGGATTAAGAAGCCTAAATTAAAATCTTGACATCAACATCATCAACTGGAAACACTTAAAAATAGTTCAGTGTTATCTAAAAAAATGAAATTAAGAAAGACTCTCAAACAAGATCATTTAATCCACATTTCAGTAGTCAGGGCTGCCAATTTAAAGTGCTTTACATCAATAATATACAAATATGCAGATGGGAATAAACAACCAACATGGTCATGAAATAAATAAAATATACAAAAAACATTAATTATCGTTGCATCTAATGTCCTAAACTATCACTAACAAACCCAAAAAAAAGGTATCACAGGATACATAACAAATATATGCATTGCACATAGCCACTTAATACCAGTGATTTCTACAACATATTTAAGTGGGACGTCATTTTTTTTTAATAATGCAATTTTCTAGAACTTTATATAAATTATACAATACATACAGTGACTCTGAAAACACTCCTTTGCGAATGAAAATGACTTCATTACAGTGTAAGAGCTAAAATACTACAGTACACACTTGCTTATTCCAGGTCTAAAGGTTGACAGTGTTTTGCAGAGGGAGGAAGAAAGTTTTTTTTTTTTTTGACACAGCAGTATTTCTAAAGAGCGTGTATGTCTTGAATGGGTGTCCATCAAGGCGGTAGAAGGGGAGGTTTGAAGGTGCAGGTCCCAGTGCAGTGACGGGGAGTCAGCATCTTACACGAAAAATGGTGTAGTGCGTCGTGAGCTTCTGGGAAAAAAGTGAATGAATCGTTTAAAAAGAAGGTAGCATTTGGATATGTGTGTGTATGTATAACATAGTGAGAAAGGGAGAAAAAAATGTGTCAAAATACAAAAGCTGTAGCTCAAATATAGCTTTTAAACAATATATAAACACCCGATTACCCAAAAATATTCTGATTATAATAATACTGTACCTTTGCTAAAAATCAATACCTTTTGAATTACTGATGAACTCTCATAGTTCAACTCACTTAACAAAGTGTTTGCGCAGGAGAGATCAAGTACAGTGGGTAAAATAAGTATTGAACACGTCACCATTTTTTTCAGAAAACATATTTCTAAAGGTGCCTGTGACTTTTCACTAAATGTTGATAACAACCACAGAAATCAATATATGCAAAGAAAATAAATACATTTGTTTACTAAATGTAAACTAACTAGTGTACAAATTAAGTTATGCCTAAGAAAATGAAATGACGCAGGGAAAACGTATTGAACACATGAAGAAAGGAAGGTGTAGAAATGCAGTGAAAGTCCAGACAGCAGCTGAAATCTCTCAGTAGTTCTTCAGCAACCCTCTGCCCTTTATCAGTGTAAATTAATATTCGCTGCTTCAGTCCAACATCTACATTAGCAGGATGATGAAGATGAAACCAGGGTGGAAATTTTAGCAAGACAATGAACCGAAACACAGGCAAGGAAACTCTCAAATTGTTTCAGAGAAAGAAAATCAAGCTGTAGAATGGCCCAGCCAATCACCTTATTGAATCCAATAGAAAATACAAATTAAAGGTCAGATTTGATAGACGAGACCCACAGAACCACAGAAGACTTTTACACTCTGTTGAAGTCACACCTGAGCAATTCATGTGACTTCAATCTCCATATGAGAGGTGTCTTTAAGCTGCCATCACCAAATAAGCCTTTTATATAAAGTATTAAAAATGTTTCAGTAGTTCAGTACTTTCTCCTTGTGTCGTTTCATTGTTATAACACAGAACAAATTTTTCAGTTTTTTTTTGTTTTGTTTTATTCTTATGTTTGTATTGTTTGGGTTTTAACCAAAATCTTGTTCAATTCCATGTCAACAGCTCTTTTAGAAATAATATTGCCACGAAAAACATGACGTGTTCAATACTTATTTTCCCCGCTGTATAATTGTACTAATAACAGGTTTATTTTGGGATTTTCGGTCATCCAAGTGTTTGCACTTCAGAAGCTGAGTATGCCACTTTCTTAAAAACCAATGTACAATGCATATTTTTTTAGTTTAATAGCGTACTATATGGTATTTATCATACTATTAACATTAAGTATAAAACTATCATAAAAAGACTCTTCTGAACTCGAGTGATCATTGTATTGTTTTATTAAATACAATCAAAACACTGTCGTGTGAAGTCGAACGCTTACCTCGAACAATCTGGAGCTGCTGCACCATTTCCTCTCTGTATGAAAGCTCCCTTTTCATTTGGTCTTGAAAACTGTCTGGGATAAAAATGTGAAGTAAATTAAATATCAAAGAACATTTATCATTATATACAAATGATGTCGTAAAAATAATTCAGACGCTTAATTCGTTTTTATTTGACTCATTTATTAAATGCGCATTTTAGGATAAAGAGCTGAAACGTTGAGCTGAAGCTTGAGAGTTTTAATGGTGTGTATTGTAATGATGTCTTTTGTTGTAACGTTTCTTAGAAAGGGGTTGTTTCTTCAACCTTTACGATATTTATTTTATTTTCCCTGTGTTTGAAATCATTACGATGCTGAACTTTATCATGATCATCATTGCTTCTGCTGCAGTACATCAGAGTTTTCTTTAAAGTCTGCTGATTAATATTTTTTAAATGATGCTCAGTCCAGAAAACAACATGATATTCTCAACATACACTCAGAAAAAATGACGTTTGGTGTTTGGTGTTTGTTCAAACTACTTAAATGAGCTGAAACAACACAATTTTTGAGTTTTTTAGGAGTCAACTTATTTGTTTTGTATTTGTATTTGTTTAATCAGCTTATATTTGTTAAAACTAATAAGATAACTTAATTTCTTCATGTTGTCCCAACACAAATCGATTGTGTGGAATCCAGGATTTTTTACAGTGTTGACTTGGGACAACATGAAGGAAATTGTGTGGAACTCAGCATTTCTTACAGCATAACATTCAACTAAACGATAGCAAAAAAAATGGGATGCTTTTTATGTACTCTTTCTAATCTATTTTCAACTACTCTTGAAAAAAATCCCTTTGGTTTAAAAGTGACAAAACATTTTCTAAATGTGAGGTTTATATAGATCTTATATAAAGAAATTATAGAGATCTGGTTATTTAGTAATGAAAAAAAAACATAAATGTAATTCAAAAATGCATTTGCATCTATATTACAAAGAATTATATAGAAAGTACTTTTTGCCAGGTTTCAGTTTTTAAAAAAATATCACGTTTTCTTCCTCAGGATGCCTAATATCATAGATATTGTATGCTGATAAAAAGACAAAACACAAAAAACATCCTATTTTTTAGCACATTAATGTACATAAACATTAGAGAATTACTTGATATTTCAGTGGTATGTGTTTAGGAAACCACGAAGAACACATTAGAGAGAAAAAAAATGAACCTACCTTTTAGATTCTGGAACTCCCGCTCCAACTTTTTTCTAAGTTCGACTTGTTCCACAAGTTGTTTCTGCAGTTCCTCTGTTCAAATAAATATAAGAAGCTCATGTTAACATTATCAACAGATTTAGAACCATAATAAGCAAAACTGTTATGCATTTAAAAACAACCATTCTACGATGTATCGTGTTCTTTTCAGTTGTCCTAAATTTGTGTCAAGTATTCTAGCACATAATGTTTAGTTTAGTTACCTTTGGCCATGCTCTCTATGTTTTTCTCAATCAAGGAGCCCCTGCTGCCAGTGTCCTTGCGGATTGCTTCCTCGTCTGCACACACACCGATACACAAACAGCATGAAGAAAACCAACAGACTGGTGTTGAATACCGTGAGGTCAGTAAACTGTACACACCATCATTTGGTTCCTTCAGGCGCTCCTCACTGATGTTATTTTCATCCTCATGATTTTTGGGTTCCATCTCTTCTACTGTAGACGAAGGCTCTTCTTCATGCACATCTTTAACTATAAGCATAAACACATATTTAAATTAAAAACACAATATATTTATAATAACTTTTTGTTTACATCATTTAAAATATATATAAATATTAAAAAGCTCAAACGTGAAAATAGGCCTACCACTTGTTTCGCGCTGGTAAGTGGTCGCAGAACCAAAATAAGACGTGCTCATTTGATGCACGTGCTCGTCTCTTTCACGCGCATAGACCTGCAAATTGAGCAGACAATTAGCCGCAATTATCCACCTTTACATTTTATATTTGGATGTGATTAGTAGAAACATAATGGAACCTTCGCTCATTTTAATCTATTTACACATTTTCAAAGAACTAAAATAATTAAGAGCCATAGCCTATCCACCGACAACAAATTATCTGAACCCTTTAAGATTTGACAACGCGATGCTTCTATTTTATTTATTCGTTTCGAAACGAATAATTAAATAATTAGCCGAAAATGTTTATATTAAATTAAAGATAAATCGAAAATATTTACTTAGCTATATTTCAGAAGAGAAATGAAATAAAAATGCTTATAATTCTGGACCTATAACTGTTTATAAATATGTAGATATATGCATATTAGGCCAACGCTTTTTATATTTTAAAATAACCAAAAATAACGCCTACAATAAATACAGCATAATAAAATTAATCAATAATTATGTACAAAGAAATTAATATCGCCCAATAAGAGTAACAAAAATTACGTGTGCTCCTGTATTTAATCACTCACTTCAAAGCGCGTCGTGTGTTTATTGCCGTGGTTTTCCATGTCAGACGGCCGTGTTTCGCTTGAATTCGTCGTGTGTAGGTCGTTCAAGGTGTGCATCTGGGTATTTTCTTGGTCTTGCCCTTTAACCCCTTCACTCTGCGCTAGGGTCAAACTGTGCGGACTCCGTCGGTCATCCACCGACAGCTGCAGACACTCCTCATCCTCATGCGCCTTATGAGACTCGACATCCACATCCGGATCATCCACACTGTCCACGTCCGGAGATACTGACCTATAACTAGAGCTTTCACTCAGGAAATCTGGTGACATGTAGCCAGACCGAGGGCCAGAATACGGCCCTCTGTTGCCGTATAATTTCGCGATGCTCTCGACATCTTTAACAACCGGCCTGAATGCAGAAATGTAGCTTATTTTTCTCGTGGTGGGTGGAATTCCCTCTATCGACCTGCTCTCGTCCCCAGATTTATCCTCCTCGTTGCGGGTCGACTGAGTGCTCGAGCACCGCTCATTATCTAGTAAACTGTCTTTAGGGGTGCTCGTGCTTCGGTCACTTTGCTCTGACACGTCAAGCTCATTATGTCTGGCGCATAACACGTCAGATGGAGGTTTAGGTTGGGCATGATGGTACGTTGGCATGGCCAAGCTGCCTGTCGTAGGCCAAAACATGGGAAAAGAAGTATAGGCACTGTCCTTAGGGCTCGGCCAAAACACACCTGACAGGTTTGTTTTGTTTGGCTCTCCCATCACCTCACCGTCATCCTTCTTTTGACACAATCCAAACGCCGGGAAACCGTATGGATGTGGAAAAAGCGGTGGTGGTATTTTCTGTAACATTCCAAAACTCTTACTGGGCACTGGGATAACTGGGTAACTGCGGATGCTGCTCGGCATGGTCACGTTCACCCTGTCATCCTCACAACGGAGAGTTTTGTGTGGCACATCGGACGGTTCCCCTTGGGTCTGACCTCTGGGTGGTTGCGAAGACGAACTTTCAGACCGACCGATTGGCAGCGTCCTCTTGCGGCTGCCACCGTTAAACATGGCCTTGACATCTTCCCAGGCGTGGATCACGTCGTCCGATGAGTTTTTATCGCTGAGTTTTAAGTGTCTTCTCCAAGAATTGAAGTTTGCCGCGTCGGGCTGTGTGTATTTGGATTCCGGCGTGCGGTGAGAGTGGAATATGAACTTATTTGGAGAAAAATACATGTTGCAGAATGAACACTTAATGCACTTGGCTCTTGAGCTGTTGTACCTGGCAGGGATGAAATTGCCCCGGCTGCCCCACGCGCATTCGTGCGACACGTCAAAAGCGAAATTTTCTGGTAATTTCGGCGGGCTGTGGGCGCCCAGGAACGATTTGCAGAGCCTCTCGGCCTCTCTCTTTGTAATCATCCCGCAGCGTCTCGAGGAAATGGGCATAGCCCCCGCGCGCCTGAGGATCTCCAGCTGGACCGGGGTGCACTGCACACAGGTGATGCCCAGGGCGACGCGCCGGTTGTGGATTTCGTTATAGCTATAGTTCTTCAACAAAGTGTTGGATATTTGGGCTAGGCAAAGTCTCTCTTGACCGTCTATGACTAATGAAACGATCGGTATTCCGTATAAAGAAGTCTCACTGACTTGGTTCGGTTTGAGTGTTGGGCCAGAGTAAGACTGCAAGTCTTTAGAGTTGGGCGAACAGCTGGAGTCTCTTCCAGCCGGCAGCTGATTTGGGATAGATTCCATTCCTGGAAATCTGCAAAGAGTGATACAAAGAATAGTTTTAGGTAATTTATTGTGTACACTAATTTAAAAAGAGAAACAAATATTTTTTCATGTCACAGAATGCGATTTAATGTAATAACAATAATAATAATAATACATAGCCAATAATAATACGAAAATATAATAAACGGTGAAAAATCTAATTTATGATGCTCGATACTCGCCATGCAGGTTTAAATCATTCATATAAAATAGATTTGTCTACAAATCTCTGTATTGTACAAAAATATAATAATAAACATATATGGAAGAGTGTCTAATTCCATCTTTTTGTGTCATCGAAATTTGGGACGTTTGTTTTTTATTCGTTTGATCACATTACAAGTTTACTTTTTTTGCTTGCTGAACATAACCGTTTTGAAAAGGCAAACAAGTGTTGTGTCAACAGCAGGGATTATCGAGGAAAGAGCAGAAGGAAATTATGCCTTGAGCCTTACCAAAGAGCTTAATAATGGTGTAAGACGCTTTAAGCAGCTTTAATTGTAATTACTAGAGGTGAGCTTTGCGTTTTTGATCTGTTGATAAAGCCAAATGAACTATAATTAAGATACAATGTGTTTACATTATAGTCCCGTTTCCTATTTTAATTTCATTTAGCTAAACTTAAAAAGGTGTTTTGTTTGACACGGGTTCGATACAAATTGAAACATCTTTTACACATGTATATATTTTGGATGACGCATTTATCTGATTTATACAAATAAATGTTAAGTGTGCTTTTGGAGAAATTGTGTATACAGACGCAGACAGTGTTTGATTTGTTTATCATACACGCAGTTATTTAAGATTTTTCCCCCATCATCTGAACTGTTCAAAAGTGAACACTGCAAAGATGAAAAATCTCACCTTTTTTGAGAAGATGCCTTTTGTGTCTTTAATCTGTGGAGCAAAACGCGTCTTCGAAACCTCCGAGTCCTTCGAGTAAACGCGCTCTTTCTGTCCTCTGTTAAAGCCTTTTAGTAATAAGACGCATTGGAATCCCGCCGATCTGATATAAAATGTCCACAAGCGCTAGTTTAGCGGTTTTCTCTCCGGTCTGTTATCAGTGCGCGTGGACTTGCATCGTACTCGGCTCTCCCGCGACTAGTGTTGAGGCGCGCGCGGAGTCTTGACCACATGCTAGTGCAGACCTCAACGACACAACCACTGAAGACATTCGACAGCGCTCAAGTGACAGCTAAACTAATGGCGAGGCACTCCCACTTAGCGCCAGCATATTTACATTAACTATTTGCCTTCGGGACCAATGGGGACGACAGTCAGTGCTGTCATTGAGGCCTGGAGACGTTTAAAGTTCACCACGTGATCTTTTAACACACGAAAGTGATTGCTTGTCTGCCAGTGTGTGCGGGGGCGTGCGTGGCATTTAGGAACACTTTAGATTAGTCGACCTAGTAGACTACTTGAAAAAGGTCTGTTTAATGTGAAACAACTGTTTTAATACTGAGAGCTACTGCATGCGCTCTGGGGAAAATTGGTATGTTTTTATAAGCTTTTAATATGCTTTCATAAAATATTTTCTCAGATGTCTGTAGAATAAAGGTGAGTATTTTATCGGGGCATGATGTTTTCTTTAATCTAAAATCTTTCTTAAATCTGAAGAAATGCCATTGTCACTTGAATTAATCTAATGTTTACAAAAGCTTCCCTAACTTATTCATGTATTCACAAACCTGCAGTTCACGTGTGTCATTTCTGACTGGACAATTGTCATATAAATAATATCTGTCCACTATTTGTTTAACTCGAATAAAAAAAATGGTTCTAGATGAATAAATGCATAACATTGCGCATAATTTACCCTTTACAACATTTTATGGGAATCAAAAGAAACGCGTAAAATAAAAGAAGCACATAAACCAAAAAGGAAATAGCCTCGAGCATTTTCATCTACATTCAGTGTTTTTAAAATAAACTATACTCTTATTGAAATTGCATGCTGCCGGGGGACTTATAGGCTAAGCACTGATTGTCTCCGGGGGCTATTTGGATCGGTGTGGGTTAGGGGTGTGCTGTTGCCCGCATGTGTTTAAGTTCCCACGAGTTGGTTTAACTTTTAGAAGCAATCATTCTTATGGAGAGTGCCCGTAATTCAGGACGTTACGCTTTAAATGCCGTTTAAAATCCGTGTCTGCAATGACAGTTTCAGACACAACGCAATATCAAATAGATTCTGTTTTGGGTAAAACGAAATACAGAAGCGATAGTGAATAAAAACATAAAATTGATACACATAAATTATGGCTATAAAATAAAATATGGGGTTACTTTAGAAATGCATTATAGAAATCGCATGTAATTATTCTGATTGTAGAAGATCAAATAAAACAAACACATTTTTAAAGCGATATTAGGTAACCTGATTAAACTTAAGAGAGAACTTTATCGACGTTTTCTTATTTTTAGCCTCACTAGGATTAAACTGCTCATGATAGTCTCTAGAATGCTTTGCGAGGTGAAAACGAGCGCGTTCTGCAATATTGATAGCGGAGGGAGGACCTGGGGAGGGAGTTTGGAGTAATGCGACCCAGCCCAGCGCTATTGACTTTCACAGGCAAGAGACTTTCTTTCTCGCCAACAATAATTACCATTTTGGACTGTAATTATTCACTTCTTTTAAATTATTTAGGGAGCGAGCTGAATGGCATATTGTTATCCATTATTTCTTTTATTTACCCATCATGGTTAGATTCGGAGCAGATACGGGAATCCGACACCTCACACGATATTTAATTTATTCCTTTTGTTGATCCTTAAGAAATTAGAGAGCTCGTTTTAGAACAAAGAACATCCAACAATGTATCAGTAGATGTTGATGACAAAAAAACAGAGAATAAGAATATTCTAAGCTACAGTTTGTTAAAAAAATAAATGAAATAAAACAACAGATAACAATGACAATAATTATAATAATCATAATTACTATTATTTTTATTATTAAAAAGGTATTGTTGTTGGATTAAATATGCATTATTATAATTATTATATTCTAATAAATAATTAAAATAACTACAACAATAATAAAATAATTATTATTGCTTTTTCTTTTTGAGATAATAACAACAATAATTGTATTATTGTAATTATTATAAATAATAATTATAATAATGCAGATTTGTGTATACAGGAGAAGTGCAGATAGCCTACTTTATATCACTTTATTCATTCATAAAAACTGAACGCAGTTTGAACATTAAAAAAGCAGGCATAGTTTACTTTATATACTTTTGTGGAGATGTGTAGGGCCATTTTAAAGTAAAATAATACTTTGGGTTGCTACAAATGCTGTTTCAATGTGTAGCAACATATAAATATGTAAAAACATTGCCTATTAAGCTGTATTATTTTAACATCAATGATAGATGATAATAATAATAATAATAATAATAATAATAATAATAATAATAATAATAATAATTATTATTATTATTATTATTATTATGAATTTCTTTTTTTAAAAAGCCATTAAAACTCAGAGATTGTAACTTATCACTGAAAGCATTTTTGCATTTCAGATGACAAGACGTTAGCCATTAATAAACGATCAACGTGATCAAAGCGTTTATTAACATTTTGGTTAGCATAAATAAGCAGCAAAATGAGTAAACATATAAAGCAAAATGAAATATAGGCCATTGTGTTTTGAGAAATTATTACCCTATATGTTCTAATTAACTATTTAATGTCTTATCTTATTCATTATCATCAAAATATCGGAGTATTGCCATGTTGAAAAAAGTAACAATCCAAACGCTGTATTTCAAGCTTAATTGCTATTGGATTGCACGTGCTGGCATATCGACAGCTTTAAACAAGAACACTGGAGGAGCCGTGTTGTGTTGTTGTAAAGCGTCAGGGAGGTTCCACTGACCCCTATTCATTCCTGTTAGACACCTCGCTTGGACAAGTTAATGATCTTTAAAGTAAAAGTACGAAATGTATAACTTTCTTTAAAAGTTACAAGCCAAAACACATAAATATGAACGTTAAATAAAATTCGCCTCAGAAGAGAGCTTGGGAATAAACGCTTTGTTTCTACGAGGTATCAGCATAAAACCATGACCCCAATAAATTTAATTTTAGGGACAAATCAATCCTCTTCTCCTTTATCGATCGCCGCTTGCTCGCCACACTTGGGCCGCGTTTCAACGCCTTTTTTGTTTCACTTCGAAATAGCATTTCGATTAGATCCTTTATTAAGAGCGGATTGCTCCAAAAGGATCGGTGCGGCCAGAAAATTAAATGGTGACATTTTAATTACTGGACATTGATAAAGGCGTCCCGGTAATAGTTGTGTATGAGGACTGGCACACTGTGTCAACCCAGGTGGACTGAAAAGTGAAGGCTGTGCAGCACAGATTGCACAATACAAACTAAAAGAAAAAAGGCAGAACAGCTGCACTACAAATAAGCGAATGAAAAGGCGGCGTGGCAGTGAATGGCAAGCAGTCAGCGAATCACATAGCCTTCATTTTTGTGGAATCTTTTGAAGTTGGGTGTGTTATAAATACATTTATTGTACTAATGTTTCCAATTATAGTCTATACACAGTGCTGACCGAATTACAAAAATACTAGATACAAACTCTTACAAAAAATAAAAAAGAAATCTAACTAGTTTTAGATTACTTTTGCTCTAGCTTATCACATATATTTGAATTGATTATATTCAATACCAGGCCTGTAGCCAGCCTGGTGAAAGGACTGGTTCTTTTTTTCTCAAAATGTTAACCTTTTTGCAGTTATTCACCTCATTTTCTAATTTCCGAGGTTTAAATATTTCATTTCAGTGACATTTTAAGCACTATTTTTAGCTGGAGTAGCTTGTGGTCATCATAACCACAATTTTTTATGTACCAAAACATTTCCTAAATATTTAAAATAAAGAAATATGAAAATAATACTTTTAATAATTTTAAAATACAATATTATTATTATTATATCATTAGAAATAATAGTCTGTTAAAGTTTTTAATAAAAAAATATAGCCTATTGTCATTTATCAGTCAAATAACAAACTAGTCAGCACATTCAACTTTGCTCGGTGAGAATTTGGGATGCCCAAGTTTGGTATTTGGGTGTTCCAAATTGTGTACCGACAGCCAACACAGGATTCCACTTGGTCTTAAAGCCTTTTTTAATTAGCTATTTTCACAATTTATTATAGAATAGCAAACAAAATAGGACAAATGAGCTCATGAATGGGACAAATTCTGGACCTTTGTCAGTGAGGAGTGGGTCTTTCAGACCACCCGAACCCGCCCTGGCTACGGACCCTTATACTGACATGAAAATAAAAAGAAAACACTCCAAAGGTTCCAAAAGATTATCCTTTTTTATTGTAGTGATTTCATATACAGGAACCATTTTTTAATAATCAAAGAACCTTTTGGTTGACGGTTCCGAAAAGAACCACATTTTAGATCACTTTAAAATACAAAGAACATTTTGTCCACTATAATGAATGTTTTGTGAAATTAAAAGGTTATTTTTCAAGTTAATTCCACAAAAGGTGGAAAGGTTATGCTATTAAATTGTATTTGAATCATTTTTTCCTTTCAAGAATTGTTTACTGAAAGGAACATAAAGGAACCCAAAATGGTTATATGGCTTGGAAAAATCTGTTTTGGAACAGATAAATAAATTGATATAATTTTTAATAATATGCAATATAGCTAATTAAAATAACTGAGATTAAAGATAATTAAAACATGATATAAATAAAGTATTTTATTAAAAAAAATCTGATTCAATCCAGATTACATGTAATACGTTTTTGCATTTTGTTCCCAAAGCACTAATTGCTCTTCTTATTGTGAAAGATAAAATATAAGTGGGCTATTGGAGAAAGGACATTTGAATAAATAACAGAAATACATAACTTAAAAATAAAACAAAACTGAAATAATGTCAATTGCCACAAAAATAAATAAATAACAAAAATAAAATAATAATAAAAAATCCTCACAATCTAGACAGAATCTCAAAGAACCAATCGAACATTAGAGTCAAATGAAAGTTGCACTGCATTACATCAGATTGAGAAACATGTAATGAGAAACATGTAATGAGTAAGATGAGCTCCAAAAAATTGCAATGACCCTATTCTGGACACTCTAGTCACCGGCTCCAGTATTATTGATATAAATACACAAATAAGTATGCTTCCTTCTCTGTCCTTCACAGAGTCTATAAGGGTCAGAGTCGGGTCCTCTGATGATGTAGTGAGGCTACCAATTTGTGACTGGCAGCTTCGGTAATTTTACTTGTCAACTCAGAAAATTAGGTACAAAACAAACAAGGCTTTTAAAACGAACTTGTCACTCTTGGTTCCCTTGACATGGGGTCACTGTGCTTAGACTCCACTAGAGGATTTAAAACCGCAGAGACTAAGCAAAACAAAAATACCCGCTTCACTAATACGGTTAGTTAATGCTTGACTTTATCAAAACCTAAATAAAAAGGAAACAAAGAATCGAGTGAAGTCATTCATAAAGTTAAGACAGATCGATACCACAGAACAGGTTGTTTATGAATTTTAGCTGGCACTTTAAATGTTTTAAGGAGAGCTACGCCAGCTCAAAAAGCCAGCCGTTATTATCACACAGTGACAGCAAGAGAAAGAGAAAGTTATTAAGAGATGAATCAGGAGGGTCATTATGTGGATCATGCTTACCTTTACCAGACTGAAGGAAAGAAAAACTCATTTAAGTGTTCCTACATTAATCACAGCCTGCACATCAAACTGTGATAATCACCTGAACACTCCATTAAAATAAAACTGCCAGCCCTAGGGAAATCTCACCTTACTCTTTAATTGTTTTGAGGCTTTGATCGGCTTTTTAATCCAAGATTAATTTATGCATTTTTAAATAACTCTACATATGATTAATAAGCTTGAAAATTAAAAGGAGTCTAAAGCAATTATAACAAGTGGTTGGTCATCACCTCATTAGATGGTGTTGGGAGATGCAGTGTGTCTGCTCGTGTTTGTGTGTGCGTGTCTGAAAGCACATTTACATACCACTCATACATTACCAACAGGAAGAATAGCTATGCAGCTGTTTATGTGCATTGCATAATGCATAACCGGGCTCTATGAGTTATGATATGACATGCACTCGATGAGAGGCACGAGTGCTGCTAAGTGGGGAAATAGGAGAGACTAGATTGGCAGAATGAGAGTGGTAGCTAAAAGGGTCAGTATAATAATGGGGACTTTACAGATTTACATACTAATAGTTTTATTCCCATGAAAGTAAAACGCAGCTCAGAGCTCCCAGACTGCCGGCCATGGCCAATTTCAGTTCCACAGCACTGGCTCTATTATTTTGGGAATAATGTCTCTTTTTAACTAATTGTGCCGTGGAGTAGATTCACTAAGTGTAGATTCTCACCAGCCCTTCAAAATCCATACAGTCTGTCAAGGTCAAACGGGAGACCAGCGGAGCTTCGGCCGTGTGTATGTGTGTGTATACACCAGTGTCACGCTTGAGAGAAACAGCAGCAGACAGGGATGTTGGGGAAATCTCTGGAGTGCGATGGAGGGAGTGGAAAAGCTGAGGTTTCTTCAACCTGCTAATGTGTAAACAAGACATCACTCAACTGCTAGTCTGATGTTCATCTTCCTCCTTCCTTAAAGGGATAGTTCACCCAAAAATGAAAATCCTCATTTATTCTCCTCCATCTGGTTGTAAACTTTTTTTTTTTTTTGAGTTTTTTTAATCGTCTGTTAAACACAACAGAAGAATGCTTATTGCTGGCACTAATTGACTTCTATGTATAAAAAAAATGACTGGAGGTCAATGGGTGCCAACTACCAGCGTTCTTCAAAATCAGATTTGAACAAGTGTGAGAAAATGATAGCAGAATTTTCATTTTCTTTCAGAACTATCCCTTTAGGGATGTCTCTAAAACACATACATGCAAACACACCAGCTGCTAAACACACTGCTTTTTGCTATAATGCACTTGCTGTGCATTAGAAACAGGCCTACATCATGTTGTTTGTAGCATACATTCATCTAGTCAAATTTGAATCGATTTTTGAATTTATAACTGGTGCAGAATTGTAAGGCATTATAGAGGTTATCTGTGATGTGCGTATGCGTGTCTGAGTCTGTTCGCGACAGCCAAGAGCACAAGAACCCTTTTGTCACAAACGGAGCCTCATCTGTCACTGCGGAGACCTGCTCTCAGGAGAGAAGATGGGAACAAAAGTGCTAAAAGGCAGTGTGACAGTGAGGGCATCCTGAGGAAAGGGGAACCCTTTCACACACAACCACAGCTGTCAATCATTCTTCAATCACAAACACGCGTGCGGAACGCTCTCACCACACACACGCTAACGTATAGAGTCCAGATTGACTGACAAAGCTCTTTTATAACTAGAAGAAGCATTTTACAACAAGCGTTTTTCACAGCAATTCCATTTGAATAGCATTTTTGGTTCTAAGAACCTTTTAGTGAGCAGTTCTTAAAACCAAATCATATTTTTCCATGATTAAGAAGCTTTCATGAAATAGAAAGTTTCCATGGATTTTACAGACTCTTTATAGAACCATTAATATTAATTGTGTATAAAAA
The DNA here is from genome assembly GCF_903798145.1 of Danio aesculapii. Taxonomy (NCBI): domain Eukaryota; kingdom Metazoa; phylum Chordata; class Actinopteri; order Cypriniformes; family Danionidae; genus Danio; species Danio aesculapii. The sequence goes on along the minus strand of NC_079452.1, from coordinate 46,633,992 downwards.
TCATTTTGGTTCATAGAACCATTTAAAACCAGCAGAGCAGTTTTTCTTAGTGTTAACAATATTAAAGGATGGTTCAGAACATATCCACTGTACAGCATCATTTATGGAATGAAAAGTGTCCATCACTCTTAGAAAAAGGGTTCCAAAAGGGTGTTTTTCAAGGTGGAACGACAGAATATACTGTTTTGCTTGAAGAACCTTTCAGTGGACAGTTCTTTACAGAACCATTTTTTAAATTTGTATGAGGAACTTTGAATAATTTCAATAATCTACAGTATTACACGTTTAGAATATAGCAAAGCTTTAAAAGGGTTCCATGGATAATAAAGGTTCGTTATGGAACCATCAATATCAGTAAGAAAAAAAAAGTGTACAAGAAAATCTTTTGTTCCCTAAAGACATTTGTCACAGAATTACACTAGTTTTTGCCTTGATTTGCTCACTGATGTCTTCTGCATAGTCCTCTATCCATTGAGTGACATTATTTACTGTACATTTTAAAAAATCAGATTCATTTACAACATTAATTATTAAATTAAATTATAATGTCATATTATAATATTAAAATGTCAGCTGCTTTTTTAAAGCTCAACAATAAAACAAACAAACAAAAAAACGTTACTTCAAATTAGAACTGACATTCACCCCAACCCTCTCCATCATTCTCACTCTTTTCTCAGATGGGATGGTGGGCCAAATCAAAGGTTTGGGCCATGGGCCCTACTTTGGGCATCTCTGGTCTAGAAGAATAATGAGAAATAATCAGAGACCTACACAAAAAAGAACTTTTTTGTGCAATTGAACTATTTAATAAATGTTAAAGGTTCTTAATGCAATCATCAGTGACAAAAAGCACCTTCATTGTTAGGATGTAAAAAAACATTTAGTTTTGCTTCAAAGATAAAGAGGTGAGAAAGAACCACTTGACCTCATTTCGACCGATTTTTGCTGGCTGCAGAAAATGCATATTATCCCAGAAAAAGAGCATCACCTCAGAAAGGCAGCTCCATCACCTCAGCGTGTCAGCCAATAGTGCCAATCACAGAATGAGCCTCAGCCCGCGATAATGGGAATTATAGTAATGAAATCCGGCGCCTGGGCCCGTGTGCTGCCCGAGGCGCTGCTATACTATAGCAGGGCATTAACATAAAGATGCGACTTGCTTGTTTTGCAAGGTCTATCAGAGGGGTAGTCCACAGAGATAATAACTATTAGTAAAAGGACAGTTCTTTGCTGGATTCCAGCTGTGGAGGCTACATTTCCATACAGATGGAAAGGCTCTAGAGGGGTTATATGTATGCAGAAAGGAGCAAGCGTGTGGGGTGACGCCATCGGCTATCTTCACTAAGAGCCCTGATCTGATCTTCGTCCTCCTCATCATCTTTCCCTGTAGGAGCAGCAGTGAATTAACTCCTGCTATTAGAAGAGTAAAAGTTCTGGGCTGACAGAGGTGGGATTGAAGATGTGTGTAAATCTGGGGCTCTTTATGGGGGCCAGTGTCCAGTTCAGTACTCTCAGAGGTATCAGGTGCAAACAGCTTGTGCGCTCTAGGTGTGAATCTCTGCCAGACATCTCTAACAGGTTGGAAAATGTGAGAAAGGGTGCACATTTTTGGGGTGAAGTCAACAACAAAGTTTTCTTGTATTAAAGGGATAGTTTACCCAACAGCTGACAAATAAATATTCTGTAAATATTCGCTCAACTCTTATGCTGTTCCAAACCCCTCACTGTCTTTCTATTGAAAAATATTTAAATATTAATAGTTCATGAGACAAAAAATTATATGTAAGTATTTTAGATTTTACTGTTTCCTCTTTTCACAACTTTCTTGATATAATTATATGTAATAGAATATAGATATCTTAAAGAATGCAGATGAAGACAATGTAATTTGTTACCTAACGTATTAAATTATAAGTTTACCTAGTTTACACTGAAAAAAATTACTTTTTGGTGTAGTAAAATGTAAAAAAGTTACTCTCATAATTTTAAAATTATAATATTAAGTGTCAACGATAACTAGAAATTTCTATGTAAATATTTATTATTTACACATTTATTTGATGTAATAAAATGAGTGTAAAGAGTTAAATATTAATACGAATTCACTTGTAATATTTAAATATTTTCTAATCAATGCAAACCTAGTAATATTAAGTACATTTTAATAATGTCGTAATGAATGTGTAGTTCCTAGCATGATTTGCACAGGATTGAATTAAGAGAATATTTTAAAAATTAAAGCAATCTTATGTGTTGAAATTTAAGAGTTCAAATTGTTAGAGTTTAATCTTCATCAGTTTTAGGATTTTTTTTTAGTTTTGAGGTTACTTGCAGAAACGTAGCACTAATGCTTTGGGTCTTGGTATTTTAATTATCAATATTAATGTTTGACACTTCACTCAGAGAGCCATAGCTATGCTAACACGATCTCTGGGATCAGTAAGCATTTTTAAATAAAATTTTGCTCTTGGGTTTAATTTGCTGAAAATAAAGTGAAATAGGCGATGCAGTGGTACTGTAGGTAGTGCTGTCACCTCACAGCAAAAAGGTTGCTGGTTCAAGCCTCGGCTGGGTCAGTTGGCGTTTCTGTGTGGAGTTTGCATGTTCTCCCTGCGTTTGCGTGGGTTTCCTCCGGGTGCTCGGGTTTCCCCCACAGTCCAAAGACATGTGGTACAAGTGAATTGGATGAGCTAAATTGTGCGTAGTGTATGTGTGTGTGAATAAATGTGTGTGTGTGTTTCCCAGTGATGGGTTGCAGCTGGAAGGGCATCCGCTGCATAAAACAAATGCTGGATAAGTTGGCGGTTCATTCCACTGTGGCGACCTTAGATTAATAAAGGGACTGAGCTGAAAAGAAAATGAATGAATGAATCATAAAGTGAAATAACATATTTCAAGTCAGTGGAAATGTGTATCTTGATTCAAGTTACACCAAACTAAAAAGATTTATTAAAATAGTTAAAAGCTCCTGTTCCTTCTGCCAAAACAAGAACTTGGTTTTGCTTGATTAATTTAAATAAATATAGACTCAAAATTAAAGATGATCAATTAACTTTTACTTAATTTACGAGTGTTATGTTAAACATTAAGTACATTTGACATGATATTGACAAGTTAATTGTACCAGATATAAGATGCGTAAATTGTTACAAGGATTTCATTCATTCATTCATTCACTCATTTTCTTTTCGGCTTAGTCCCTTATTAATCAGCGGTTGCCACAGCAGAATGAACCGCCAACTTATCCAGCATATGTTCTACGCAGCGCATGCCCTTCCAGCCACAACGCAACACTGAGAAACACCCATGCCCTCTTGCATTCACACACATACACTATGGCCAATTTAGCTTATTCAATTCACCAATACTGCATATCTTTGGACTGTGGGGGAAACCAGAGCACCCGGAGGAAATCCACGTGAACACGGGGAGAACATGCAAACTCCACACAGAAATGCCAACTGACCCAGTCGGGGCTTGAACCAGCGACCTTCTTGCTGTGAGGCGATCGTACACACTGTGCCACCACAACCCCCTTGTTACAAGGATTTTTTAAAAAACTAAATCATAAGAGTAATTTGTTTCAGTGCAGAAATGACAATTCTGTTATCATTTACTTACCTTAATGTCATGCTAAACCTGCATGACTGTCTTCTAAAGACCACAGAGTATACTGTAGACTTTTTAAAGAACTTTTCCCCCAGTGGAGTTTTAGAGTTTAATCTTCATTTGGTTTGAGTAAGTTTTTTAGCTTTGAGGTTACCACCTTACAGAGGTGTAGCACTAATGCTTTGGGTCTTGGCATTTTTATTATTAGCTTAAAATTATTTAAGTGAGATAACATATTTCAAATCAGTGGCAAAAATGTGTCTTAATTACAAGTTACACCAAATGTACTAATTTGTAACTAATAAGATTTATTTAAATTGATTTATTTAAATTGTTCCTTCTGCTAAAACAAGAACTTGATATTACTTGTTTCATTTAAATAAATATAGACTCAAAATGAAAGATAATCAAGTTAGGAGTAAACTTTACAATTATTGAATGGTATCACTCCTTTTTAACAAATTGAACTCAGGCAGTCAAAGTAAATAATAGTTTGTCCCAAGTCAAATACAGTAGTTCTGGTGTTCCTCAGGGTTGTGTGAGCTCATCACTTCTATTTATTTTATATACTAATGAGTGTTCAAGTAGGCACTCACAGAATCTAATTTTTAAATACTCAGACGATACAGTAATTTTAAGTTTGCTAAACAAACAAGATCCTGTTTCTGTTTATTTTTCTGAAATTGATTCATTTGTTGAGTGGTGCAATGAAAACTTTTTAAAAGTAAACACAAAAAAAAAACAAACAAAGGAAATAATCTTTGATCCCAAGTGTGTTCTCGAGCATTTACCAGTGTTTGTACATAATCAAGAAATCACTCAGGTACAGTCATACAAGTATTTGGGAATTTACATAGACAGGTCTCTAACATGGGACACTCACGTAAACTGGATCTGTGAAAAGCTTCACCAAAGACTATTTTCTACGAAGGTTATGGTTTTATGGTGTTGATAAGAAAATCATGTACTTATTTTATCAAGCTGTATTTGAAAGTGTTATCAGGTATGGTCTATCTACATGGTATGGCAATCTTTCTGTAAATCTGAAATAAAAATTTTTCAATATTATCAGAATTGCTACAAGACTAATAGGATCTGAAACTTTTACTAGTATACAAACACTCTACGAGCAATGCACTCTGAATGAAGCGAAAAGAATTTTAAGTAACCCATCTCATGTACTCATGTCTCATGTACCCTTTTACGATCTTTTACCTTCTGGTAGAAGATACAGAACTCTCCGCTGGAAGCGGAACAGACTGAAGAACTCTTTTACTCCAGTGTCAATCAGACTGTTGAACACTGATCGATAGTGAATATAATTCTTTTGCATGTTGACTTACTTTTAATTGTTATTATGTCAGAACCTGCTGATGTGCTGTGTGAGTCCACAGAAAATTTCCCCTTGAGGGACAATAAAGTATACAAACAAACAAACAAACATAATCAATTAACTTTTACTTAATTAATTTAGGATTGTTCGGATAAACATTAAGTAAATTTGACATGATATTTAAAGGTTTATTGTACCTGATATAAGACAGTAAAATGTACTTTATTTGTTTGTGCAAATTGTTATGAGGATTTTTAAAAAGTAAATCTTAGAGGTTTTTTTCAGTGCACAGTCTGAACAAGTACTATTTTTCTTAAATGTAACAGTTTAAAGTTTACACATTAAATTAAGTTTATTCTTTTTGAAAACATGCCCTCTAAAACTAGTTTTCAAATGTTTGAGTTTTCAGGCATCCCAAAATGTCATTATCAAACATGTAAGCAGGCAGAATGCGCACAAAACAGTCCTACAAATTTTGTATAAATACCACCTTTGTGTATTCAGCTCAAAAATGTTCACACTAGTTGTTTAATAAATGTAAAACAGTAATTTGTAGCATGAATGGATCGTTCATTTTTTTAATCCAGCAGCCCATATAAAGTGATTGTGCTGATATGAAGAAGAGTGAGGATGAGATTTTAGGGTATAGCCTGTTAGCACTTGATTAATTATGCATGTAAGGGCTACACTATAAATAGCAATGGAGAGATGGGTATTGGTCCTCTAATGACCAGGCCAATGTCATGCTTAAAGCAACCAGTTTGTGTAAATAAGGCCAGCGGTCTACAAACAGCAGCTGTTACACCCACACATGCACACACACACACAATGTGACCTTCTTTGGTTGCTCATAGTCCCTTGATGTCTAAGCTCATAAAAATAAATAAATAAATAAATGATATAAAACGCTGATTAAAACACAGTGATATTTGAATAAATCCAGTTTAATGCACTAGCCTTTTTAAACCACACTTTCAGTCTCGATTCTCTTCTCAATATAGAGCAGCATTCATCTCTTAACAGGTGGGTAACAGAAACCAACAATGGCAGTATTTAGATTTGCCCTTGATTAAGAGCTTAGAGTTAGTCAGAAACCATTATGTCCCTTCTGGGTTATAATCACAGTCTACATAGTGTTTTTCCCCCTCAGCACCTGAACCACTTTTGTTACCTGCAGACAATAGATGTAAGGTGTGCTACAGTAGAGAACAGAAGAGAGCCAGACTGACTCCATCAGGAATATTCAGCGTTTAAGAGATTTGTCCTGACTAATTAAGCAGTATTTCACGAGTAAGAAGTAAAAACCAGCTTGCTTGTGGCATGTTTAGTTATAGCTCAAGTATGTGATTGATTTGCTGTAATTTAATCACCTTCAGGCCATCCAAGATGTTGGTGTCGTTTTATTTCAGTTGATCATTTAGGTTTTTTGATCAACTGGTCCATGGGGATTCATAAAACGCAAGTCAATGGCTAGCAGCACTCAGAGAGTCAAAAATATATACACAGTAAGACATAAACAATAAATAAATTGTTAAATCAAATAAAATGTTATAAATAGAAAAGTGCAACAACAACTCTTACTCAATGTATACTTTACATGTAAAAACTGTACATGTGTTAAAGTTTCAGTTTACATGAAATGTGTTGCATGAAAAGCACTGTCTCAGACAGCTAATGGAGCACTTTTCAGAGATGTATTGGTGACCATGGACTGTATTGGGGCGAAATGTTTCATGTTCTAATTCCTGTGTTTGCATTTTAAGTGGTGAGCAAGAAATGACTCCAGGTTTGCAGTGTTAAACAAAGCTAGAAGGCATATCTGTCCTGTTTTAAAAAAAATGGTATTTCCCCCAACATTCTTCATTATATATTCATTTGTGGTCAAGGGAAGAAAGAAATTCAGACAGATTTGGAACAAGTGGAGGATGAGTAAATGATGACCGAATTGCCATTTTAAAATGAACTGTTTTTTTAAATCCACATCATTTGACAAACAGTCTTGGGAGTGTTCACAACAATGAGTTTCTTGTGCACATCGATTTTCGGGTGAACTGCTTTAACTTTAAGCTATTATATCATACTAAGGAGAATCTTTTCTTCTAACCACAAATTGGGAGCTGCCATTCAATCCATTTTTTTCTAAATTTGTGAATGAACTGCACATTCAGGAAACATCAAATAGTTTAACAATGGTAGTAATGATGGAACTTGAAACCAAAATTCATTCATTTATTTTCCTTAAGCGTAGTCCCTTTATTTATCAGGGGTCACCACAGCAGAATGAACCGCCAACTTATCCAGCTTATGTTTTACGTAGCGGATGCCCTTCCAGCTGCAACCCAGTACTGGGAAACACCCATACGCTTGCATTCACACACAGCTTATTCAGTTCACCTATACCACATATCTTTGGACTGTGGGGGAAACCGGAGCACCCGGAGGAAACCCACGTGAACACAGGGAGATGAACCAGCAACCTTCTTGCTGTGAGGAGACAGTGCTAACCACTGAGCCTTTGTGCCACCCTTGAAACCAAAATTGGCATATCATTTTTTTAACAAACGCATTGCAGACAGGCACCATTTCCCAAAGTTGCCCAGACAACATTACACTAAAAGTTGCCTCATATCACCAGCTTTAGTTTTCCTTTAACCCTATATTAGATGAGGAACCAAATATGGCAATTTCAATGACACTGATTACAATATAATTTATTAATATTGAGTAATAAAAGTCTTATTTTAACACAAGTGTTTCTATGAGTGCCCTATGGTTAAAGTCATTTCCATCAACAGTCTAATAATGACAGCTAAAACTATAAACATAAAAAAAAAAAACATAAAAGTGAACACAGAAAAAAAAATATTCATTGGATTTACACATTTTTTTAAGGTGTTTGCAAACAATTTACATGGGCTGCATTTAAACATTCATTCATTCATTCATTTTCTTTTCGGCTTAGTCCCTTTATTAATATGGGGTCGCCACAGCGGAATGAACGGCTAACTTATCCAGCATATGTTTTATGCAGCGAATGCCCTTCCAGGCGCAACCCATCACTGGGAAACATCCATACACGCTCATTCACACTCATACGCTATAGACAATTTAGCTTACGCAATTCACCTGTATTTGGACTTGTGGAGAAACCAGATTACCCAGAGAAAACCCACGTGAACACGGGGAGAACATGCAAACTACACAAAGAAATGCCAACTGACCCAGCCGAGGCTCGAACCAGCGACCTTCTTGCTGTGGGGTGACAGTGCTACCCACTGCGCCACCGTGCAGCTGAATGTAAACACACAAATTAAATTTAGTAATGTTCAACTTTGTTTAAATTCAGCCCATATAAATTGTTTGCAACCACACCTAAAAAAATGGTATCCAATCCAATGAAACATTTTTAAGTGCACTAAAAACTGCAATAAATTAAGTTGCGAAACAAGTATTTTTTGTACATTTGTACTTTTTCTGGTGTACGTTTTGCAATGCAGGCTGCCATAAACATGTTGCTTAGTAATTAAAAGAAAAGCTCTGATCTGAGGTCGCCAAGAGTGAACAACACCAGACCTTCCAATTCAAAGCAAATTACAAATCACGCTGTTCAACTCTGCTGCGGCGAATACTGAGCCAACTCAGCCATGACATCAATCTCATTCATGTTACGTACCAAAACAGTGGCAACAATCACAACAACACAAGCGAAACACGGGGGCAATAAGTGCAAGCTATCAACCCTCACACGCTCGATCTAATTGAAGCTCACAGAAACACCTCTTGGCTGCTTTGCCTCAGCCCCAGTAACCTGCCATAATGCATTCGGCCATTTAAATTAACTCTTTTTTTTAGGGAAGAGGGGGTGGGAAAAAAAGCTGTGGCTGTTCAGATGAGCAATGTATCATTATCCAGAGTCCTGCATCCCTTCTAACTGCAGCACCGCAGGCTAGGCAGCCTTGCGTGAGCTCCATCTACTGAGCCAGGCAATCTGGCCAGCAGACATGCATGTATTCATAATGGCAGCAGAGCCTTTGATGTGGCTGAGAGAAAGAGAGCGAGGGATGAGGACACTAATGCTCATCATTACTAAATGCTACACACATAACTGCTTATCCCACACACAGAATGGTGGCTGGTAAATAAATATTACTATAGCGCTTCAATTGGATTTAAAACAAAGAGGCTGAATGGTAATTACTGTAAAGATGGGTAAAAGCAAGATGCTTTTAATGTGCTTTATTATGTTTGTTAAGTTCATTGGAAATGGACATAAGGGGGGATTTAAAGAAGCAGGTTAAATTTTTGGGTGGACTTGATTTGATTGTGGATTGTGTTGTTTTATATGTTGGTGCTCTTAGGATTTTAAAGTACTCAAAATGGCATCATGCTTTTGGCTTCTTTCTAGGTTTTATTATTGTATTGTATCATCTCCAGTCCAGTCTAAACTTGCCCTGCAATTGGTAATCGGATGGTAAAAGGATGGCAAATCGGATGATTAGGCAGAGCCAGGCAAGGGAAGTTTATTAATATAGCACATTTCATACACAATGGCAATTTAAAGTGCTTTACATAAACAAGAATAAAAGAAACAAGAAAATAAAAATGATTAAAAGAATATAAATCATTCAAACTGATTAAAATGTGTTAAAACAAGTTATAAAAGAATGAAAAAGAAAAGAAATAATAATCGTGCCATCTGTTGGACGTAGCATCAGCATGGTTAAGGATCGGATGAATCGTATCGGAAGAGTTGGATGGTTAAATATAAACTGTAATGTGAGGTGGACACTGGACAAAGAGAGAAACAGAGATGGTCAAGCATGCAACGGTTAACACAGGGGCAAACAGATGTATACAGGAAAATCCAGAATCGTGGTCATAAACAGGCGGAAGGCCAAAAGTCAGGCAGCATACAGGAATAAACAACAAAACAAAGCAATGGTCTAACACAGCAAAACAAAGCTAGGAAAACATGTCGTAATGTTAACTTGGCAGATGAACAAGACTCAGCAACAATATGCGTGTGTGTGTGTGCTGTCTTTATAGACTTATAAGCAGCTTCAGCGGTAAGTGTTTGCAAATTAGACAGGATTAGGAACTGGTGTGTGTGTGCAGTGCATGATTGGATCTTGTAGTCCATACAATGGCGGATTTGTAATTATTTATTGAACTGTATGTTTACCTGTTTATCTGCAGTCGCTAAACGCTGGTGATCATAACATAAACTTTGCAAAACTTGCAAGATGTTTTAGTTTTTAATGTAGTGTTGGGATTTTAGGGAGTTTTTGGGGGTAACTCCAACAGAACTATTATTAGCTAAGTAGCTAAACATTTTAAAATCGCAGCACATGCACTGTAAAAACAATTCTGTACATTTTCGGTTTTCGTAGTTTGTGATTAATTATTTTTTCCCCTTTACCTATGCTTTTGAATTGCATTATGGGACCTTGACCTTTTCGCCAAATACTTTAGATGTTAAAATGTAAAAAAAAAAGCCTTTTACTGAGATTTGATATATTTTCTGAATTGTTGTTGTAAATTACAGTGGAAAAACCTGGTAATAAACTGGCAGTAACTTTTCTGTTATTTTAGGATGTTTTCTCTATGTATTACTCCTTATAAACAGGGCTTGACATTAAACACCCACCAACCCGCCAAATGCGGGTAGATTTCAGCTGTGGCGGGTCAGACAGCCATCCCCAACTAGCCACTTTGGCTGGTTGAAAATAATTTTTAAATTGCCAGTGCTGCCTCATCCCTAAAGATTAGAATTTTAGTTTAAGACTGTTTGTCAATATGCGTACCAATGTGATCTTAGAATTGAGAAGCAGCACGATTGATAACTGTTCGCGCGAGCAAAAGAAAGCAGGTGAATACCGAATGAGAGGATGATCAGGCGCACGGTGAGACACAGGCGATCCTCATTCATTGACATTGTGAGCGAGGCACAGCTGATGTGATGCGCGGGAGTGCTTATAAGCTCCCGTTTCCTTGCGCAAAAAAAAAACATGCCTGGAAATGCAACTGGTGTGATTGTTTCTCTTTAAAATAGATTGGGAAAAAGCTGTGCTCGTGCACCAACAGTCCTGTTGCTTTCAAGAGATCTCCAGAATTTTTTGTATGGAGCCGCTGTTTCTGCTTTTGCTTTTACCATTCTTTGAACAGATTATGGGCCTAACATTAACCGTGTGTGCGTGATCATCCTTTCACTATCGCTCATGGAATGTTTTTTACCTGCTTTCTTTTGCTTGCAGTTATTTTTGTTAAAATGGTTTAATTATCATTTGTTTTTATTTCTCTTATACTTATTTCTTTTATTCCTGTTTATGTAAAGCACTTTGAATTGCCACTGTGTATGAAATGTGCTATATAAATAAACTTGCCTTGCCTATCATCCATTACACTAACATTGCTTTAATAGGAGATTAACTCTCCATTTATCTAAAGCAGGGGTCACCAATCTTGTTCCTGGAGGTCCGGTGCCCTGCAGGGTTTAGCTCCAACTTGCCTCAACACACCTGCCTGGGTGTTTCAAGTATACTTATTAAGACTTTGATTAGCTTGTTCAGATGTGTTTGATTAGGGTTGAGCTAAAATCTGCAGGACACCGGACCTCCAGGAACAAGTTTGGTGATCCCTGATCTAAAGTTTCCTGATGATCTGGGACCTTTAACCTGGACAAACTACTGTGTATAGTTTTAGATAAATGAGAATATTTTTCAAATTTTTTTGAACATTTTTGTTAAATAAAAAGTGTAAGTATGCAGCTATATTTAGCTTGTTTTGACACATTATTTAAAATTTTGTGGCAAGGAAATAATTAATTTGGTTTGGCCAGAGACAAAAACATGGTAAATCCTTAGTGTTAAGCCCTAAAAAGTCATGTGAAAAAAAAAAACTGTTAAAATTAACGAGGAGGCATGTGGACATAACACAAAATTAATAAAATAGTAACTTTTAATAGGCCAAAGTCAAATTTATGAGTATAAAATATATATTTCCAACAACAAAATTGTGGCTAGTGAAAATGAAAAGTGACTAGTAACGTTGGAAAACTACTAGCCACAGTGGCTGGTGATCAAAAAAGTTAATGTCAAGCCTTGCTTATAAAGTATATAGTACAAACTCTGCAAGTGTTAAAGTTGGCTTCTGCTGATGAAACTGCAAAACTATCTTCAGTAAACTTTCTTTGATTGAATCTCTGGTTTTTATCCATCTGACACACTGGTAATTTTTGGGGTAAAACTATCGGTTCTTCAACACTATAAACTACTAAAATGTCAATAAAAGTCTATTAATATGCAGAACTGAAATTTCAACACCAAAAGCCGAACACTTCAACATCAAAAGCAGAGATCAAGGCCCCATAATCCAATTCATAACCATAAAAAATGGAAAACTGTGAATCACAAAATAACAAAAATATTCAATAATAGATATTTTTTTACAGTGTGTGCTTGAGGAGGAATATAACTTAACATTAAATCTTTTTTCCAGACAAATACAAAAATATTCACCAGTTTGGAGATCAGTACATCTATTATTGCAACATTTAGCCTTTAAAAAACTACACAAGTGAAAAAAAACGTGTAGTGATAAACAAACCAAAAGAAGTTCTGCAATTACGCACCAAAAACCTTCACCTTATCTCAAAAATACAGAATTCTAAGATAAAATCCCTTTTCCATGTGTTTCTGCAGTGATTTTAATGTCAACAAACTGTAACACTAACAATTTAGTAATACAAATGTTGATCAAATTTTATTTTACAAACTTAATAGACATAAATAACAAAATATTAAAGAATAATGTCTCCTTGTCAGTAAATTCTGCAATCATTTAGCCACTCGACTATCATCCGTATCTTTTTCTCATCTGTCTCTCTTCTTTTCTCTTCTCTTCGTGCCAGAGAGTAAAAGCTGAACAGGATTACGGCAGGAATCTGTTCAGTGGGATTTAGAGGCTTTTGGTCCTCAGTGGAACTGCGAGTTTTAATTCAGTCCAGACTCATATTAGGCCGCTGGTCAGCTGAATATAGATGCTGAAATAGGTGTTCTCTAGCCAACGGGGGAAAGAGAGGGGCGGCAGCGCAACCACTGATTTTGAATGATGCCTCTGCCGTCTGAGTAATGAACAGGTCAGAGAGGTCAACCCATTACAACTGCAGCTACTTAATTATTAATTACACACTTCCAGAAAGCAAAGGACAACTTCACTGTGTTTTGTGTGTGTGTGTGTCGTGTAATGTCAAACACACACACTCTCAGGCGCGCATAATAAAAACCGAGATTTAAAGCCTAATAGGATTGGGAAACATGTAAAATGAGGAAGCATGATGACGTACAATGAGATATTTAAATTTGTTGTTATTTTTAGGTTACTAATTGAATAAGTAAATTAGCGACATTGATCATGTGACCCTGCGTACGGAAGGTCAGATGTGTTTGCTTCAGTTTGATCAAACTATCAAATAAAACTCTTAAACAGTTTGATTTATTTGTGTTAATTATTCAAGTAAAATTTTCATTTCAATTAACTTTGATCAATACTTAGTATTTATATAATTACATTTTATATGATTTCTTAACACTCACACAAAAAACATTGAAAAAAATGAAGAGAACACCTCTAAATCCCCAGTTTTTTTAGATTTATGATTTCCAGTGATGTCTTTGAGTAAATCATAATTTGTGTTTGATTCTGTGAAATGTTTCTTTATATTCATTTTTAGACAACACAATATCCATGTTTTAACTCCAGAAAAGATAAGAAATCAATATTTGGTGGAATAACCTTGAATTTTCAATCACATTTATAATTATAAAAACATTTGTTATTTTAACCAATGGTCATTTTTTGAGGAAGAATGCTCTAAATTACAATAATTTTGGTTAAAGGTCTCATGAAATTAAAGTTTTTAGATGTTAGTATCAGTATTGTTGGTGTTTAAGATATCTATAAGCTCGTGTGCTCCAGAATAGTAACAGAAATTGCTTTGAGAAGATATAAAACTAATGTAAACATGTAAAGCTTGTAGTTTGTCACTTCCGCCTGAATGGATTAACAGTTTTATTCACGTCACCTTATACTACAGCATAGATATTTACATTAGATGTTGCCTACGCTATTGTTGTCAATTTGAAGGAAAGCGTCAATAGAGCCGGCATTTGTAGCGCTCCTGTGAGATGAATGTGGGGCCAAGGTGCAGTGGAGGACTGTCCATCCAGAGCCAGAGATATATACACATATACATATATCTATGATTGGGAGTTTTCCTGGTGGTCAGTATGCAAATATTTTTGTTTATTATGAAAATGATAATTTGACATCACCTTTCTACATCAATGGATCAGTGACCACACGGGCATTGCCAACAAAGAGCATACGTTTTTGTGCATGGAGATATATTATCCTCCCTCCATGTTAAATTTGATCTAATTCGCTTGCTTTCACTTCTCATTCTAATGGAGGGAGCGATTCGTTTGTGAATGAATCTCCATTATGAATGACTCGTTCACTTAGCCAATAATAATACAAGTTTCTGGCACCTCAGCGTCTTATTGTCATATTTCATTTACATTATTTGCTTATTTTATTCAACAAAACTAGCATAAGCCTAGTGTTTAGTGCGAGTTGGTGCTACTTTGCCTTGTCAGTGCAGTATGTGATTGTATTATCATCAATACTTGTTTAGCACAAAAGTTCGTAATATAGAAAAACGTAAAAAACGAAAAACCTATGAAATGTGATGCCTTAGTGCTTTGTTTTCTTTGTTTGCGTGTTACTAACCCCCGTACACAGTGCTAAAGTCCAGCATCTTCACATTGGTTTTAGTCTTGACCATTGGTCATTAGTGACTAGTGCGATTGAATGACTTCTGTCCTGGTAGCCCTGTACAAATGTGGCGGCGCTATTGACGCATGCTCAGGGTCCGTATGCCATATCTAGTCTATATATCTATGATACTACAGTTTCTCATCAAATCACAACCAAATCACAATCAAATGCTCTCTAGTATCTGACAAGCCCCGCCCACTTCAAGATGCTTCTCATTTGCTTCTTATTTGATGCACTTGAGCTCAATCGCTCTCACTGGCAAAGCAGTGATAAAACTAGGCATGGGCCAGTATAAGAGTCTGACGGTATGATAACCTTGGATAAAGATATCACGGTTTCACGGCATCACGGTATTGTGATTACTGCTCCAAAACAAGTTCTTTTTAAATGTCTGGGTAAAAAACTACTTTTCCCCTCCACTGAACACAATATATTTTATTTTGAGAAACATTTTAAATATTTTGGACCAGTAGCTTTTGATGTAGAGCAGAGATGCCCAAAGTAGGGCCCACGGGGCAAAGTTGGCCCATGGTAACCTTTGATTTGGTTTGCCATCCCTTCTGAAAAGGGAGTTGGTTGGGGCAAATTCCTTTGACAGAGCTCGACATTTCAGAGTTAACATAACCTTTTGTTTATGTGATTTATTGCTGAGCTACAAAAAAGCCAACTGAAATGAAATGATTGAAGTAAATGTTGTAAATGAATCAGACTTTTAAAATGTAAATACTGCCACTTGACAGATAGAGGACAATGCATAAGATATCTGCCAGCAAATCAAGGTAAAGGCAGGAGCAGCTCGACTTGTATTTTTCGCATCGAACTCCATTGTGTTATAAATGGGATTGTTTATGTTTTTACAGTAATAAGATCATTATTACATGTTACAAATTATACTGCATTAGTTAATACTATTTAAAGCAACATTTTCTGTTTTTTTTTAAATATTACTGAATTAATCAGGAAATTACCAATGGCAAATTTAATATATACAGGTTTGGTATGTATATTTGGCGAAGTAGTTGTGAAAAACATATTTAAAAAATAATAAAATCTTGCATATACCTTAAAAACGGTATAACAGAAAATTTAGGCAGTTTTAAAACCTTGACTTTTGCAAACCACGGTAAACCTTGAAACCGGTTATCGTACCTTACCTAGATAAAACAAAACGCTATTGGATGTTTTTTAAGGGGAGGAGCTACACTATGTCCCACCCTCTCTTCGCGTTTTGGTTGAGATTACATCAAACATCCAGTAAAAATGCATATTTCAAAGCACTTCATGGGAACTTTAGAGCATATGAATATATCTTAACAATAATAACTTTAGAAATATTAATACCCAAGTAATCCAGCAAATCCAGAGAGAAAAAAACTGTTAATTATCATAAATGAAGCTTTCTTATACTCATTCCACATGCTCACTAAATTATAACATTTATTAAATATGAAATCCATTATAAAAAATGCAGAATAGAGGTGTTTTCAAGCAAAAGTCTGTTCAAAAGTTGCCATGCTTGTTTTTCGTCTTTCTCACATCAACCAAACAGCAGATGCAAAAAGTTGAGAGTAACACCATGTAGAAATGTTCAACATGAGCTCCATGCACCATGCAGATGAGATGGATTTAACTTAATAATTACACGTGGTGACAGAAAACCACACTTGGCTCTCACAGTTACTGTATGCAATTAAAATATTATTCATTACCTTTTAAATACAACACTGGTGCCGAAATCCTATTAAATTTGGGATAATTGAGTGTGTTTAATTATCAGCTGTGGCATGAAGTTAGTTTAGGAGAAAGTCAAGAGAGAGAGAGAGAGAGAGAGAGAGAGAGAGAGAGAAAGAGAGAGAGAGAGAGAGAGAGAGAGAGAGAGAGAGAGAGAGCGAGAGAGAGAGAGAAAGAGAGAGCGAAATGCGAGTGAACGGTGACCTAGTTAATGTCAGAAACATTGTGTTTTAAAAATGACCTTGCTCTCGAAGCCGGGCTCAGAATAACTCAGAATAACTCTTCTCTTAGACACCCAGGGCATAGGAGAGTAATAATGTTCAAATGCTGTATCTTTTTCCTCTCACCTACTGAAATGATGTGTATCGCAGAAATAATATTGTCTCATGGCAGGCTGTGGTTCTTCGTTTCTGTAAGTGTTTGACTGTGTGATGTGTTGCAGAGTAATAGCTGTTTTTTTGGCTTGTAACTGAGAACTGTTTGTCTTGGAGATGACTTATGATCTGTAAACTATGCTTTAAGCCAACTATAGGGGGTCAAACACAAGATAGAGGGTTGGAGGACTTTTCTGTAAGGGTTATAAAATGATAAATACTACCTAGAAAATATTTACAGTTGGCTTTTAGATTGAAGGAGAAAATGTGCATCTCTAGCTGTCCAATTTTACAATACTTTGCTATAAAATGTCACTTTAGCTTTTGCTGTCAGATTCGGTATTTTGGGCAAGAATTGTGTTCTTGTATATTTTGTTATAAAAGTACAGTAATTTGTCATAAATTTATGTCCCTACAAGCTAGCTGTCAAATTCTAGCGGTTTTTAGCACTAATAAATGTTTCTAAACTTTTAGTTTTGTCAAATTACAGAATTTTTGTAAGAATCATGCACCTGTATCTGTTTTCTTCTCCTTTTAACTTTATCTATTTACAAACCCTGTAGTATTTTGTGACAAAATTATGTTTCTATATTTTTACGGAAACTCTAGAGTATTTACTTGTTCAAAATAATAGAAATTTAGTTGTAAAATTTGACAATATTTAGGCATAAATTTATGATTCTATATAAGTACAGAATTTTGGCAAAAAATATGTCTATATTCTTTTTACAGTACTCTACAGTATTTTTTGTACAGTTATATGTGCCTACTATACCTTTAGTTGTCACCAAAGTATTTTTATTTTATATATGTAATATATTATATATTTATTTATTTTTAAATATAAAAGTTATCAAGATGAACATACAATATGCTTTCAGAAATATAATCAGAGGCAAGTTTTGCAAAGAATGTGCGATGGGTTTTAGTTCAAATGTACTACAAAAGCAAATCATAAACAATAATAGCAAGTAGGTTAACTAATCATTTACCAATTAAATAAATAATATTTTAAAAGTGCAAATAATAAAGAAATCCCTAAAAATAAAATAGTAAATCAATCAATAGATAGATGGAGGTGAAGAAAAAAAGGGAGACATCATATCATCTATAAGAACTAATATTGGGGTCTGAATATTCACAAAGCCTCTGGAAAGGCACATAAAACAAAATAATATATTTTCAGACCACAGCACAATCCTAGATTAACAGCCAGTTGGCCTTTTGTTGTCGTGCGGCTTAGTCCAACTTAGTCTAACTACGTTTTTTGTTGAGAGAAAGAGTTCCCAGAAAATTCCCAGAAATAAAGGTATAGATACATATTAATATGTAGAAATTTCAAAAGGTATACAATTTTACTGTTTAGGTACACATATGTACCCTTTAGCTACAAATGTGTAACCTTTGAATGAGTACCACCCCAGTGACAGCTAAAATTATGGCTTTATATAGTTTTTTTTTTGCTATATTCTCTTGGCACAAATTCACATCTCTGTATCTTTTGTTGCCAAAGTCTACAGTACAAATGCATGTTCCAAAATCTTTTATTGTCAAGTGCTTCAGCATCTTGGCACAAGTTTACATGACATGAAACCTACTCAAATTAGACCGATGCCAATATGGATAATCAGCTTGAAATCTTGGGACAAAAGTCTCAAATACACAATATAAAAGACGATATAACTCGGATTATATTAAATACTCATAAAATTCAATATCTGAAGTGAAGTGTGGCCAAGTATGGTGATCCACACTCGGAATTTAAGCTCTGAATTTAACCCATCCAAGTGCACACAAACAGTAGTGAACATACATATTGCTTCAGTGTTTGATGCCATGCTCAAGGGTCTCACCTCAGTTGTGGTATTAAGGGAAGAGAACACTGCATTTATACTTTTACCCTTCAGCTACTCTCTAATCATAAGAAAAAGAACTGCTATGATCTATCTGAAAGCAAAACCACCTGGGAACCACAGCCATTTCTATTGAGCAACTCAGCAAGAATCAGCTGTTAAATTTGTACATTAATCTCCAAATGCAAGAGCCTGCTTTGTTTATCTGCACGTTTTGTCTTGTCTGAAACTGGCTGTCTTTAACCCCCAGGGGACAAATTCATGTTCCTATATCCTTACTTGTCAAAAACTGCAATATTTTTGGGTTTAAAATAATATATCTTTAGTTGTCAAATAATCCAGTATTTAACTACTAATTTTTGGTCCTTTTTTTAAAATTACAATATACACCCCAATATCTCTTTAGCTCCTTCTTTTTGCTTAAACCGTTCTATTCCATGTCAATCCGGACCAGTCAGCACAGATACTGATTGTTTTATTCACTGCGGTGCTAGACGGAGTTCTCTGAAATGTTGTACAAATCAGTCAATTGTTGCCTTGATAACACAAGTTTAATTTACACACCAAAATGGATGATGATCAGATATTTCTGTTTTTGGGACTTGTTTTTTATTTACTTTGATAACCTCCTAGGGCTTGAGTGTCCATATACGTGGACAGCACATTTTAGCTCTTAAGTGGCTATTTTAAATACTTTGAATGTTTTATATTTTGTTACAGACATGCAGTGTCATCCTGCAACTGTTTTGCAGCATATGAAATGTCCCAAACACTATTTTTAACTGCCCAAAATGGGACAAAAATGTTGCTTTTACTCTCTGATAGTCAAAACAAGTTAAAAAAAAATTCTATGTTATATATGTATTAAAAACAAAAATTCAGGAAAAAGTGTTTTATGTAAATTCGGACCACAAGATAATTTTTTTTCTCTAAAAGTACATTATATCAAAAGATGACACTTAGGTTTTATTCTAATTAGGTTCCAATAAGCCCAAATAGCAAAGAGATGCATGTAAAAAAAAACACCTTGGGCCTTAAGAGGTTAAATAGAAAAAAAGAACAAGTGGACAGCTATTGATAAACTGGCAGCCAGGCAGCAGAATGGTGACATCACACATAAACATGTCCTCTACCAGCACGGTTCAGCAAGGTTGTCTAACCATGTCCGAAAGAATTCCAGAAATACATATGGAAACAAACCATTCAACACCATCTTGAAAAAGTGGCTTTTTGTTGTTGTTGTTGCTGCCATAATCTACAGTATTTTGGTAAAAATCATGCATTTTGGCAACAACTAATAAAGTCATGTTCCTGTCACTTCAGTTGTCACATTTTATAGTATTTTGGTTCATATTCATATCCCTATTTTACTATATTCATAAACTTCTACAATCTTTTGTTTCAACTAAAGAGAGTTTTGGCACACGTTCCTTTATCTTTAGCTGTCAAACTCCACAGTGTTTTGGCACACACACAGGTTCCTCTATCTTTCATTGTCAAATGCTTCAACATCTTGGCACAAATTCACATGACATAAAAGAAGCTCACCACATCGGACAGATCCCAAAATGGACAACCTGCTTAAAATCCTTGGAAAAAAGTCAAAAATGCTTATAACAAATAACAGAAACCATATGAACCCTAAATCAAGACCATCAGTGTTTGAAATGAGCAACTCCTAAAAACATTAATACGCAAATGCAAAATCTACCTTGTTTAAGAGCACGTTTTGTCATGTCTGAATCCGACCGGCCATAAGCCTCAGGGGTAACATGCTGTGCTCTGCCCCGCGAGCTCTCTTTGGTCTTAGGCCGGCTGTGCAGTTCTGCCTGGCCTGCCGATTCGGCCTCAGAGCAGGATGGCTGGGGGCAGTTGAGTCTGGTGTTACTGAGCGAGATGAAGTCGCTCTGCCTGCAACTCCACCGTGCTTCATTAGGAAACAAAATATAAGCTTTCCACTCCATTACCAATGACTTTAGGAGTGAAAGCACATAAGACGGCGACTCACCTCATCAGCAATGCATTGCAATAAACGCGCAGGCTTGAAGAGAGAGAGAGAGAAAGAGAGAGAGAGAAAGAGGAGGGTGAGCGGGGGCAGAAAACAGCATTAGCCTACATATGATGTCTTTACAGTGGAACAGCGAGGAAAAATCATTAATGCAATAAAATGTGCCCAGATTAATCAAACGCATCAAACTCTTATGAAAATATCACAGGGGTAGAAATGTTCTATTACGTCTAATGGTGTCTAATCTAATACAAGCAGTTAAGGGCTTGGGTATTTCTTCATTGTGAAATGCAATTTGGGAAGTTTAAAGGGAGCCAGTGAAGCGTGGGACTCACACTGCCGACAGGAACACGGGGCATGATGATATATTTTTTTTTCCCTCACTCACTCTCTCTCTCTCCTTCAAACTCATAAAAGCTCACTATTAAAGATCCCTGGATGGAGTGCATTCGAAAAGCTGGAGAGAAAAAAAAACAATGGCGGAAAGATGAGAGGCAATATGTAATTAGCATGTCATAATCAAAACGACTCATTCGGACACATTATGATCACAGGGAGGAAATTATTGCATCGCTTGTGGCAATCTGTGGGCATGTGTTAACACCATTTCCATAATGAAAATACACAAATGTTAATAGCCCGCGCCTTGATTTGGAGGGGGAATACGGAAAAGAACGTTAATTTCACACCGCACTTTCACTAGCCCTTAGGTTGTTGGAGAATTGCAGGGTTGAAGAAACACATATATAGGTTCAAAGCGTTCGCAAATGTTGTTTTTCTGATTTTTCTCTTACGACGAGGATGGGAAATGAAAAAGGAAGCGGAAAAAAAACAGAGCAGCTCCCGTGCTACTCTTTTCCAGAGAGGCCCCGCGCGAAAATTCTCATTTTCAATTAAAATCCCATTTAATTTGAAGTTGACAAGAAACCATAAATGGGAATTAGCATACTTGGATGCGTGCCAAAGTTTATGTTGTATACTTTACTTTAAAAATTGATTTTAGCTCTATCCATTTTCATCAGAATGGCAATGATTGATTGGAATGGAGCTTTGTTTCTCAACACAAACAAAAAGTACAAGTCCTGGCAAGTTTTTTGGGGGGGTTATTGAACAACTCTTTTTGAATTCACAACAAACAATCATTTGCATGTCCAATGATCATGCTCAAATGGGGAATAAAGGCAACATGAGAGAAGCAGAGGAAAGTGCAAATGCAATAACAGAACGACATGTTTCCTCAGGGTTGGAAAGCACAAAAACTGAGACGACGACAATATCCAATTTGGTTTTTTTTCTTCAAAGAATAGATATGGTTAAATTACTATGTTACCTTTAAGAAGTCTTTGCATGCTGAATCACTTACTGCACTTTTATTTGTACGGGATTACTATAATAACATTGATAATGCTAATATTTTACATTAAAATATATATAAAGCAATATATATTTTATCAATTTGGTAACACTTCAGTTTAGGTCACAATTTATGGTATTAACAAACCATTAACTAACACTATTTAGCTGTTTATTAATAGTAAGATAGAAGCTGGGTTTAGTTATTGATTAGGGATGCAGAATACTTTCATACTTTGTAACTACTACAGTTAATATCTTAATAATATGGAGGTAATAAGCCAGTCGTTAATAGCATGAAATGTGACCTAAACCAAAGTTACCAATAATGCAATCACCAGCCACTTCATTAGGTACACCTGTCCAACTGCTTGTTAATGCAAATTTCTAATTAGCCAATCACATAGCAGCAACTCAATGTCTTTAGGTATGTAGGCATGGTCAAGACGATCTGCTGCAGTTCAAACCGAGCATCAGAATGAAGAAGAAAGGTGATTTAAGTGACTTTGAACGTGGCATGGTTGTTAGTGCCAGACGCGCTGGTCTGAATATTTCAGAAACTGAGGATCTACTGGGATTTTCATGCATAACCATCTCTAGGATTTACAGAGAATGGTCCGAAAAAGAACAAATATCCAGTGAGTGGCAGTTCTGTGAGGGTATATGCCTTGTTGATGCCAGAGGTCAGAGGAGAAGGGTCAGACTGATTTGAGCTAATAGTAAGGCAACAGTAAACCATATAACCACTTGTTACAACCGATGTATGCAGAAGAGCATCTCTGAACGCACAACATGTCAAACCTTGAGGCGGATGGGCTGCAGCAGCAGAAGACCACACCGGGTGCTACTCCTGTCAGCTAAGAACAGGAAACTGAGGCTACAATTCGCACAGGCTCACCAAAATTTGACAATAGATGATTGGAAAAAAGTTGCCTGGTCTGATGAGTCTCGATTTCTGCTTCGACATTTGGGTGGTAGAGTCAGAATTTGCCGTCAACAACATGAAAGCATGGATCCATCCTGCCTTGTATCAACGGTTCAGGCTGGAGGTGGTGGTGTAATGGTGTGGGGGATATTTTGTTGGCACACTTTGGGCTCATTAGTACCAATTGAGCATCATGTCAACGCCACAGCCTACCTGAGTATTGTTGCTGACCATGTCCATCCCTTTATGACCACAGTGTTCTCACCTTCTGATGGCTACTTCCAGCAGGATAACGCGCTATGTCATTCATTCATTTATTTTCTTTTCAACTTTTATTGTGCCATGTTATAAAGCACAAATCATCTCAGATTGGTTTCTTGAACATGACAATGAGTTCACTTATAAGTTCAAATGGCCTCCACAGTCACCAGAGCTCAATCCAATATAGCACCTTTGGGATGTGGTGGAGCAGAAGGTTTGCAACATGGATGTGCAGCCGACAAATCTGCCACAACTGCGTGATGCTATCATGTCAATATGGACCAAAAACCTGAGGAATATTTCCAGTACTTTGTTGAATTTATGCCACGTGGGATTAAGGCAGTTCTGAAGACAAAAGGGGGTCCAACCCGGTACAAGTAAGGTGTACCTAATAAAGTAGCCAGCGAGTGTATATATTATTTAATTTGTTTTACGCAAATAAGATAAACTTTTATTTTAATTAAACAGTAATTCTAGTTTCACAATACTAATAGCTGGTGATTTTCAGGAGAATTCATTGATAAGAGCATTTCCTACATATCCTATCGCATGTTAAAAACAAAAATCAAAACTGAAAATCAGCCAGCAGAACATAATGGCAAAAAAACTCTCCTACTAACTACTAAAGAATCAAATGAATGAATTGAGAAACGATTTTCAAAAAGTTATAAAGGAAGGGAATTCAGAACTTGTGTTGCATCTTGACTTGATCAATCAAAGGACAGATTCAAGGCGCTACAGACCTCCCCCCCTTTTCCCTATTGTGGCTTTTCTTCAATGGCATATTTCCTGGACGGGACACAGTAAATTACTTGCTCATTTTACCGGGCCTGTTTGACAAAGCCACAATGCATTTATTGATTTATTCTCTAAATCAAATAAGGCTTAATTCCCCCACCCCGTGTTAATACCTAGAGACCCCCTACCTGACACAATATCCATTCTGCTGCCGGAAAATGAAGTATCAGTAGACGCGGATAATGAATTCATCCTGCATTGCTAAAATAACTCTAATTGCCAACCACATGCCGGAGCAATTGGAAAATAATATTAATGCGCATTTGCTAGGTGTATTATCCATTTGTCCAAGTCAATAAGAACTGTCATTAAAAGCGGCAATAAAACTCACATTTCGCCTGCTTATTTATCTCACAGGGAATTCGAACTTGCATTTAGCACATTTCGCAGACTGATTACTTATCACATTACAATGCTTTTTCATGTTAAAATTCAAATGGGGACGCTTCTGGAATGAACGGTACAGTTTAATTTGCATATTTATTATCTTTATGGGTAAGGTTCCAGAGTAGAGTTTGAAAGTAATCATAAAAGCGCGTATTTCCTCCTCATCGCATCATTTCTCATCAGCCATATTGGCACTTTGGTTCCAATAAATGATTCTGTGCATCATTCTACATGGAAAAACTTATAAATAAATGAAGTTTACCAAGTCCATCATGTTTAAAAGACAGAATATTTTCATCATTTAGCCACCCTAACATGCACAAAATCAACTTCATGGGTCTAAATAACACATCAGAGCTTCTAAAAAAAAAGCGACTCTACCTGTGATTAACAGCTGCGTTTGAGCCCCTAAAACAGAATAATCTGAAAATAGAGGGAGGACGCTGGGTGCTTTGCTTTGGTCTCACTGGAGATCAGAATAAAGATGAGAGAGGGGGAGAGGTCTCTCTTCGCTCTGCCCCATTGTTATCAAAATGACAGTCCTGTGGGTGAAATGAAATCCAGGCGAGTTCGCTCTATCAGGACAGAGGTTAGCACTCTGTTCATCTGTGTGGGAATTATGGGCCGACCAGGCGCCCGCGGCACATGGGTTTAGCGGTGACCTCAGACACGGCCTCTCTCAGCAGCGGACAAATTTTATCACACCCACTTTCGAAGTACCCCAAACCTCACACATACACACACATGTTGCTTTTGGTGGTTTATGAGGACTCTCCATAGGCTTAATGTATTTTATGACTGTAAAAACTGCTTATTATATCTTCTTACTATACCCCTAAACCCCCAACCCTCACTGGTAACCTGTGGCAAATGTCGAAAGACCATTTTAAGTATGATTTCAAGCATTTTTAAATTACGAGGACACAGGTCATGTCCTTATAAACCACCTCAACATTGCCTTACCCATGCCATCATACAAATTTGTGTACTCGTAAACCACAAAACCTCGTAAACCCCACCCTACCCCTAAACCCAACCATCACAGGAGACTGTGTGCAGCTTTACTCTCTGATTAAACTTATTTTGTGGGATTTATAAGCTTTTGGAGAAATGCGGACGTCACCAATGTCCTCATATTTCACCTCCTTTTTGTAATACCTGTGTCATACCTATGTCATTATACAGATTTGTGTCCTGATATGTCACAAAAACACATACACACAAACACAAGTATCAATCTGCTGTGTACTAGTTCTTAAGAAGTAAACAGAATGTCATTCTAGCCAACAATAAACTTTAGCAGTGAAAAGCATTCCCGTTCGTACTGACCCTCATATCACAAAAGTCTTGGCGATCAAAAACTTATTACGAGCTCAAAATAATATTAATAGTATGATAATATATATCCCTGAGAGCAAGCACAGCGTATTTGCACTGTTTAATCACTTTAAAAATGTCTTTATGAATTGAATGTCACATTTATGATTAAAATATGAAGTCTTTGTGCTCTGCTGAATATCACTCTTCACTTTCAAGTGCAACTTTTGTTGACTGAAAAATGAAGGAATTTTTAAAGTGATAAATATGTGGATGTAAAATATTGATTTTGTAATCATATGGAAAACAATGTGACAAAGTAATTGTATAAAACAACAATCAATTAAATGTTTAGTGATCCTTACACAACAATTTCTGACTGCAGAAAGGTGACTGACTACTAAGAATCAACTGTTGCATAGAGCCATTCAATGGCTAAACTGGGGCTAGTTGTCCCATGATGTTGATGCAAGACTGTTTTTTTATTTTACACAAGATTTCTATTTCAAATAAATAAAAAATCATAACAACATCTCAGTTTACACAAAGATTAATAGGCAGTACAATGTTTTTTATTATTAATATAAGAAATTAACTTGAAACAAATGGCTTATGTTTTGTTTTGTTTTTTCAAATAAATGTGCTTCCATTTAGCTTACTTATCAAACACCAAATCGGCATTTCTGAAGGGTCATGTGACACTCAAGAGTAGATGAATGGCTTCTTCAGGGATCAGTATCGGGTCCTTTAATCTTTAGTATTTATATATTCCCTCTTGGCCAGCTTGGTCCACACTCGGCCTTAACTTTCACTTTTGCAGATGACACTCAAATCTATATACACTCAAAACCAGATGTCAATATGGCTGTATGCTTTCTTTCCTAGTGTCTTTCTGAGATTAAAAATGGATGTGTAAAAAAAATTCTTATGTCTAAAGAGTGACAAGACAGAAGTAATGCTTATTGGCTCACCACATTTGATGTGCAAAGCAGAGCAGACTTCCCTAAGTTTGGATGGCTAAGTTTTAGTGTTTTAAACTAAACTAAAAAATCTGAGTGTGGTATTTGATGCCAACCTTACATTTGAACCGCATGTGTGGAACACAGTCAAGACATACTTTTTTGACCTGCGAAACATTGCTAAACTTCGTCCCATGCTGCCCTTTTCTGTTGCTGAAAAATTAATAAACACCTTTGAATATTCCCGTATTGACTACTGTAAAGTTTTGCTGGCTGAAGTTCCAAAAGCTACCCTATGCAAGTTACAATTAGTACAAAACTCAACAGCTCGAATTCTGACTAAGAGAGTGCATAACCCCTATTTTGAAAGTCTGCACTGGCTGTTTTCGAATTGATTTTAAAATCCTAATACTTGCGTACAAGGTCTTGAATGGTCTAGCATCTAGATGTTCGTTATGAGTGTCTTATGCTGGTCTTTTAATTGCTCAGTCAACGCAGCTAAAATCAATGGGAGATCGGGCATGCTCTTCGTTGGCACCTAAATATTGGAACTCTTTACCCTCTGATATTCACAATGCAGAATCCCAATGCAGTGTATTTTTAAATCATCTCTTAAAACGTACTTATTTAGGGCAGCGTTTATTTCATTTTATTAGACTTTTATATGATTTTCAGATATATTAATAGTATTTTATGTGTTTTTAATTATTTTTAATATTACTTTTTGCCTTTATCTTTGTGTCTTTTACTGCTGCACATTTTGGACTCTATTTTAATGATCTACGCGCAAAGTCTAAAGTGCATGGCGCAATAAGGGCTATTTTAAGGATGGAAAAATATATTCTGTGCCCTTGCGCATGATCTAACAGGATTGTGCTTATTCTCTTAATGAGTTATGGGTGTGTTTTGAGCATAACATGCATTAAACTTATCAGAGTCTCATCTCCCATTCCCTTTAAGAGTCGTGCCATGGCGCATTTGCTATTTACATGGCGGACTTTGTAAGTGGAAAAACTGAATGTTTCACTAGCAAGAAAACAATTAAACAGACCATCTGCAGCAAGGATAAAGAAACGATGGATAAGGAAACGGTGCTATAAGCACTTCACCGAAGACATCCATTAGCCTACATATTAAATTTAGTTTGCTAAGTGCAAAGATTTGTTTCAAAACTATTTCTAAATTCAGTCAAAAAACGGAGTTATATCCAAACACATGTCCTATTCTTATACCCTGTATAGTGACGCATACATCTCCAAAGCCCGATAGGTAGACAAATCTAAGCTTGTTTTTTTAAAACCAAATATAAATATGCATATAACAAATAATACTGCTAATAATAATAACATTATACAAATGCAAATTGTCATAAATAAACTGAAAAAATGTAGAAAATAATAATTTTTGTAACGTGGTGCGGCCTATTACAGTTCTTTAAAATAGCAACGTGCCAACGTTGCGCCTTAACACACCTCTATTTTAGACCAGCACGCCTATGAGTCCACAAAATGGCACAAATGGATTTGCTATTTAAAAATGTGGTGCAAAACATGAAAATTAGGGTTGCGCTGGTCTGAAAATAGCAACAAATCGAGCAAAACACGTCTTGCGCCTTATTGCGCCGGGTGTATGATAGGGTCCTTTATGTCTGTAAAGTGCCTTAAGATGCTACTTTTAAAGGTGCTATATAAAAATAAAGTTTAATACTATTATTATTTTTACATCTCTAGAATAAATTAAATTTAAAAAAAATATTATTTTACCTTATAATG
The DNA here is from genome assembly GCF_903798145.1 of Danio aesculapii. Classification (NCBI taxonomy): domain Eukaryota; kingdom Metazoa; phylum Chordata; class Actinopteri; order Cypriniformes; family Danionidae; genus Danio; species Danio aesculapii. Next base: position 46,605,472 of record NC_079452.1, on the reverse strand, counting down.
ACATTTTACATTTCTATACATTTAACAAAAAATAATAACAATTGCAGCTATATAGCCCCACAATTTTTATCTCCAATTTTTACTTTCCCATCTCATCCATATGATATAGATACCAACATATGCAAAGGTGTCACTCTTTCTAAACATATCATCTTCATATTTGTACACCATGCGCAAGAGCAAAACAATATTGGTATATGCATTCAGCATAATGCTCTCAAAGTAGTATCACACTATGACAAATACTTTCAAACATAAAGAAAAAAAATGAGGGAGAAGAATGAAATCCAAGAGAAAGAGAGAAAGAAAGCGCAAGAAACAATCAATCAGAAGGCAATTCGCTGGCGGCTGCATATGCATCAGATCATGTCTCATGTCTTCAAGGATTTTCAGAGCGAATCGTAAAACAAAACTCCATTACCTCCTGCCAGAGCATGCAAATGAATCACACCATGGGGTGAGAGGGAATTAAAGAGCCTTCTCTAATCAATGACAAGCCAGGATGAAACCCTCCCATCCATTCCTCTACTCTCCAGTAACAAAGAAAAGCTTCCCTTCGCATCCGTCCCTCTGCCATAGGGCACAAACACATCCTGCAAAGCTGTGGAGTCACCTGCCAAACAGAGGGGACAACCCTAAACTGTCCCTAATTCTGAACTCTGACCCTTTTGCAAACACACTTTTGGGATCTGACGTACGTCGTTTGCGCACAGGGAGGGCAGTCAGATGCACAGGGCTGCGTAAATGACAGGCTGGGCCCGAGGACGTCTGTTGGCGTTTCCAGCTCCAGCCTGCCTCTCCTCACTTTTCCGGTCCTCTCCACCCGCTTCCCACTGCCAGCCTGCTACAGCCTGCAGGTGAGGAGTCTGTGGCGCCATATGGAGCGAGGAAAATTAACAACGAGGAGAAAATCTCCACAGCAGCGGGAGGCCTCTATACCCTCTCGCACGCTTTGGCTCTCTGCTCTACCTCTCCTCCAAACAAAATTCAAAGATGTAGAGAGAGAAAAAGAGAGAGAGAGAGAGAGAGAGAAAGGAGGGGGGTGATAAAATTAATGGGGTTCAACACTTTAACACAACACCGGCGGCAATATTTGCACAGAACAGAAAAAAAAAAAAAAAAAAAAAGATCGAGAGAGAGATTTCTTCTTACAGTTCGGTCATATTGTGGTATTATAAATCAGACCCTGGCTTAAGTATTTTACGCCCCTGTTTTATAAATGTACATTAACCCCATTTGCCCCCCTCTACCTCCGCTAGATAGTCCTGAACGCAGGCAGATCATGCTGGGGGAGATTCCATTGTCCCTGGTGTGTCCTCATGTTTGATACCATCATGGAGGAAAAGTCCCCCATGGAGCCTCTCCCGGTCTGGGTCATTGATTACAAAGAGCCTCCTGGTTTTGTCTGACAGATGTGAATCTGTGCTATTTAATTTGGAGCGTTCCCCTCAAAGGGAGACCATTAGCCCATCCAATAGGAGCACAAATAGGATTCCATTAACAACTAGTGTTTCCGTAGAGCCAAGAAATGGGGAAAAAGCTGCACTTCATGCTCCTGGATAGAGGCGGAGGGGCGACCTGCATAAAGGGTGTAAACAATGCATTATTTGCGTAAAGTGCGCCGTCACCTGACTGACAATTGGTCGATCATCTCTGGGGTACGACTGCCACGTGTTGGTGTTGAGAGTGTCCTTGTTTGCCACCGGAGGAAGGTGGGCTTGCTAGTTAAAATGTTAATAAGTGTGATACAGTTTTAATTTAACAGCTTTCTGCATCTCTAATTAGATCAGTGTCTGTGACTAAATGAGAAATGGAGAGGATCTGTGGCTTTTTACACTCGGGCTACAGTTTGTTATGCTTATGTTTGTTGTTTATTACACAATGAAGTTTGAACTCTTCTAGTGAAGTTGTGTAATGTAAAGTGTAAAGCAGGGGTCTTCGATACCACTATTTACTCACCACCAAGCAGTTCCAAACCAAAAAAAAGTGTCTTTTTTTGGTGAAGTTTCATAAACTAACTCCGAGAGGAGCACGTGATATGATTGAGCACGACTGACCGCTCAACTGTAATCAGTAATAATCCAATCAGAGTGATCCTAGTTTACTATAAATGGATAATTTTCTTCCTACTGCTCTATCTTCGTTTGGAAGAATCCCCTCTTCCACCCCATCTCCTCCCTTTTCTAAAGGGGGAGCTCTCGAGACCTACATGATCTCGGATCTCCAGGTATGCTTATTGACCGGGCAGGAGCCCTGGGCTCAAATATCTCCGAGCTCAGGGTTCTCTCCCAGGACAGCATGCCAAACCTGCTTTAAATGCCAAGCATATCTAAGTGGGAACTCTTAAAAGGGAGTTTGAAGAATGTTGGAAAGCATTAACCATTGACATCATGCATTCATTCATTTTCTTTTTAGCTTAGTCCCTTTATTAATCTGGGGTCACCACAGTGGAACGAACCGCCAATTTATTCAGCATATGTTTTACACCAGCTTCCAGCTACAACCCATCACTGGGAAACACTCATACACTCTCATTCACACACATACACTACGCCAAATTTAGCTTACGCAATTCACCTATAGTGCATGTCTTTGGACTTGTGGGGGAAATCGGAGCACCCGGAGGAAAAGGAACACAGGGAGAACGTGCACTTGAACCACTGACCTTCGTGCTGTGAGGTGAGAACCCACTGCACCACTGTGATGCCCCAACCATTGACTCCATTGACATCCACACTAGGAAAAACAAATACATGGAAGTAATTTTTCGAAATATATGATTTGACAGACAAAAAAAGCTGAAATAGATTTGTGACCAGTGAATGTTGAGTAACTGATTTTTTTATTTGGGGATTTAATCTCTTTAATATAATATAAATACACATTAGCGTTAAAAACTATTAACAATACTTTAAATAACTATTATTAGCCATTAAACTTAAGCCCCAAAAATCACCTGGAACATATTTTCGTAAAGGAATGGTGCCTACTTAACAGAATGTTTTTCAAAAAAGTTATATAGACTATTTTGAGGCATGTAAACAATAACAATGGTCCTAATGCATTTCCTGTTTTACATATTTATAACCTTTATTTTTATTTATTTTTATTTTTTACAGAACAATAAATTAACAGGAAAAATTTTGACACGGCATTTTCCAGGCCTGAAAAGGTTTTGGAAAAACAAAATCCCCACAAAGTTTTGCAAAGGTCATAGAAATTAGTTTAACACATAGCTGTAAACTTCAATATAGATTAGTTGTCTTTACTTTTTTTCTGTCTTTGGCCAAAAACATGGTCTCACATTATGAATGCTGCTTTTCCATTGCAATGGTCTCAATTTTAGAGGTGCCACAGCGGGAATGAACTGCCATGTGTAAGCATTATCTAAATAAATGTTACATACAATAGATATATAAAATAAATTCAAACTAAATAAATTTGTTTTGTGTTTTATGATATGCTGTAATAAATTTGAACGTGGATTGTTTGTCTTATTATTTACAATGTGTGTGTGTGTATATATATATATATATATATATATATATATATATATATATATATATATATATATATATATATATATATATATATATGTATATATATATGTATATATATATATATATATATATATATATATATATATATATATATATATATATATATATATATATATATATATATATAGACATTCCATGAAACATTAGGTCATGGACATTTACTTGAAAGTCCTGGAAAAATCATGGAATTGAAGTAGTAAAAATGTGTATGAACCCTGTATATGTCAACCATTTTTCCCAAACCTTCATGAAAATTTAATCCTTAACATAAATGCCATTACATGAATTTCTTCAATTATCTCAAACCACTAAAGCCAGTTCCTTGTTATAGTCTTTTTGCATGCCACAAAAAGAATCTTACACAATTATTGGTCACCTCTGGGGACAGTGTCCTTAATATCTCCCATAAACAAAAATAGTGCAGTCATAGAAACCCCTATCCAAACACCTCAGAAATAACAATTTTCCCACGGCTCCAGAAGATATGGGTACGATCTGCTTCTGCCTGCCCACACAGTCTCCAGCACATTTGCTGTCTGGAGGTCTGTTTGCTTTTAATCTTGAGTGTTATTAAGAAGCTATAAGGCATTTCCAAGAAAATTTCCTGAAAACTTGTGAACTAGTGGTAGTTTGGTGTATTTCCCACATATCTAACTAGTCTTCTTATGAACACCACATAAACAGAGGAGATTAATTTGGGTATCATGTAGTTATAGGCATTAATCATTATTTTAGTGAGTGAAGTAAAGTGAAGTGAGTGAAGATGTTGCTTATTCTGATTTTCCTTTGTTAACATAATAATCTCTTAGCTGTAGGTATCTAAAAAAATCTTGATTGGTAAGCCCAAACTTATCCTTTGAATTTGGAAAACTTTCCATTTCTCCTTCTTTAATTACACAGCAGCATTTCCTGATTTACATTTTTAATTTCTGTAGTCTCTGAGAATTCAAAAAGGCCAACATATTGATAAATGATGTTATGATATCTGTTACGATGGAATTGCCACTTATTACAGTAATGAAATAGTTTGACAACAAGCAGGAAATGTTGGGCCAATGACATGACCACATTGAAATGGTCTATACATGTTTTTATTATGTGTATTGCACATATGTGGCCATATAAAATGGTTGTAGATTTATCACTACAAAAGACACACAACAACATTAAAGTTAGCACAATCAACACTTAATCTGTGAGCAGTGAACGAACTGGGTGATAAAAAGATGTGGACAGCCAACAGAGGCACATTACTACATGTTTCGGTAGTAGAGTAACATCTCTGTGTGTAGTCTTGCAATAAAAGTGTGCATAAATTACTTTATGTAATCATACAATGTAGATTAGCATGATAATGGCAGTGTTAATAGATGCTGGGAAGCAGGGAGTGACAGCACTCTGAAACGAGACTTGCCGGGGGCAGAGCGCACATACACACACACACACACACACACACCACAACTGGGAATAGCCAGTCGCACAGGCCTCTTTGCCATCACTGTGACTATGAGTGACAGAGTGTGGAGCCACTTCATCTGTTCTCCCTCAGGCCATGGTGCCTTCACTCTTCCACAGGCTATGGGCCGCAGGGGAGAAGATGTTAATACTGGCAAGTCAACAACTACCACTTTTACATTCAGGATATTCTGTGGCGACAGTGTGATTTGCCACCAATCTGTCCAAGGTAAAAAGAACTAAATGTACAGAATAAAAAGTACAGTTTTATAATATCTGTATGCTGAAGGCGATGAAATAGTGCCAAAGTCCTTTTGTGGTAAGTTTTTCCGATTTAATATTCAAGTGGTATACTGTTAGTGAACATCCTATATTTCCAATGAACATGTGAGTAAAATTAAGTAAATAAGCCAGTAAGTAAGTAAGTAAATAAATAATGAATGTGTGTAAATATTGAGTAAGCCAGTAAGTAAGTAAATAAGTAAGTAATGTACATTTATATAGTGCATTTATTGTGTATTGCATACACCCAAAGCACATTACAGTCATATGAGGAGGTCTCTCCACACCAAAACCAGTGTATAGCATCTACCTCGATGATGTGACAGCAGCTACAGGAAAACTGCACCAATGCTCTCACCACACACCAGGTGCTGTTGGAGAGGAGAGAGAGAGTGATGGGGACAGTTCAGTGGATGGGGACTACTGGGTGGCCATGATGGGTAAGGCCCTGTTGCGGGAATTGGTCCAGGTTACACCCCTACTCTTTCATAGAGGTTTTATTGGGATATTTAATGACCACAGAGTCAGGACCTCCCTTTAACATCTCATCCAAAGGATGAGAGCTCATTGACAGTATACACTACCTGATAAAAGTCTTGTCGCTTGGTGTTAGAAGTGGCTTATATGAAAGACAAAGGCCTCAAGATTACGCTTATATAAAACATGATCATGCCTTGATAAACTTTGCTTAGACAAAAGTCTTGCCACTTACTACAAATAATGTACAGCATAGAATATAAAGTCATGATGCAGTGGAAAAAGAAGTAATCTTGTGTATGACTCCCATGAGCTTGGAGGACTGCATCCATACATCTGACTCAAATAACTTATTATTAAAGTCATCTGGAATGGCAAAGAAAGTGTTCATGCAGGACTCCCAGAGTTCATCAAGATTCTTTGGATTCATCTTCAATGCCTTCTTCATCTTACCCCAAACATGCTTAATAATGTTAATTATCTGGTAACTGGGCTGGCCAATCCTGGAGCACCTTGACCTTCTTTGCTTTCAGGAACTTTGATGTGTAGGCTGAAGAGTGAGAAGGAGTGGTATTCTGCTGAAGATTTTGCCCTCTCCTGTGGCTTGTAATGTAATGGGCAGCACAAATGTCTTGATACCTCAGGCTGATGTTGCCATCCACATTGCAGATCTCCCACATACCGAATGTAACCCCAAACCATGATTTTTCCTTCACCAAACTTGACTGATTTCTGTGAGAATCTTGAGTCCATGCGGGTTCCAATAGGTCTTCTGCAGTATTTGTGATGATTGGGATGCAGATCAACAGATGATTAATCAGAAAAATTTACCTTCTGCCACTTTTCCAATGATCGATGACAAGACTTTTGACAGGTACTGTCCCGGTTACTATACTGGGGCATTGTGACCCATAAAAATCACAGGGTGAGCATTCCTGCTGGCCTCACTAACACCACTACTGCAACAGCAACCTAGTCTTCCCATGTGGCCTCCCATCCAGGTACTGACCAGGCTCAGCCCTTCTTAGCTTCAGTGAGCAACCAGTCTTGGGCTACAAAGTGATATGGCTGTGGCATGTTGCAAATGTGAAATTTTGCACACCTTTCTCTCAATTAAAAAAAAAACACAGAAAGAAAAAAAAAGTTAAGGCATCTGATCAAAGCAATAAGGACATGTTAAGCTCAGACTCATTTCAAGTCACTCACTCAGTATTCATTCTTTCATTTTCTTTTCAGCTTAGTCCCTTTATTTATCAGGGGTCGCCACAGCGGAATGAACCACCAACTTATCCAGCATATGTTTCACACAGCAGATGCCCTTCCAGCTGCAACCCATCACAAGGAAACACCCATACACTTTTACATTCACACATATATACTATGGACAATTAAGCTTACCCAATTTACCTGTACCGCATGTTTTTGGATTTATGGGGGAAACTGGAGCACCCGGAGGAAACCCACGTGAACGTGGGGAGAACATGCAAACTCCACACAGAAATGCCAACTGACACAGCCGGGGCTCGAACCAGTGACCTTCTTGCTGTGAGGCAATCATGCTACCCACTTCACCACCATGACGCCTCACTCAACATTCCTTGCCTTATTCCCTTCTCTATCAGGGGTCACCACAGTGGAAGAACCCACCAATTACTCTGACATATGTTTTACCCGTGGATGACCTTCCTTCCAAAACTCTGTCCAGAGAGTCAATAACTTGTGAACACCCTTTGGAGGGAAACCAGAACACCCAGAGGAAACCCACGCAAACACAAGGGGAACAAGCAAAGGCCTCCTGGCCCAGCCAAGACTTCTTGCTCTGAGGTAACAGTGCTTTTTTTGAGCTTTTGGAGGATTAGATTGTCATCTCTTTGCTTATTTTAGCAAATGAGCATGCAGAATCAGCACTTGTTGCGTCAGAGAACGTCTTTGATAAGGAAAGTATTATAATCAGGTGATTGACAGTGTGGGATTGTATTGCTTTTATTTATCACAAATCATAAACTCAGATTGACTAGTAGACTGGTAACGTATGACCCACAGTTTTTTCTCTGTAACTATTAACAAAGACAACAAGTTTATTATGCTTTCAATGTTGTCACATTTTCAAAGTCATGTAGTGTTTTCCAGCCTCTCTCCACTCTTATGATTTCACTCGGTTGCACGTCAGCCTCCCGTTCTGGGAGGCAGGAAGAGGTGTTGATCGTTCTCTATTGGGTGTCAGGCTACCTGCTGCTGGACAGACTGGCTCAGAGGCATAAAGAAGGGCAGCTGGTTTAATCTCCTAATAGGCGTCCGGCAGCTTTGAAGGGAACTCTGCTCTCCCGACCGGATTTCTCTTCTTAAAGCACCAGCACCATTAGTTAATCACCTCCTTACGGCCTCCTGCGGCGCGACTCAGCACAGTGACTACAATAAGCATCGGCCGAGCACTAGATATATTAAAGCTATCATGAGCAACGGCCCACTTCAGAGACAACATACAGTTCAAGCCCTGTTTCATCCTACAAAGACCCAGCAGGCCATTTCAGTCCATCAAACACCCAAACAGCATGAAGGACAAAAGACTTACTCGCCAAGAGGATTCGCTTCGTCCTGGGGCTTAATCCGAGTCGGGCAAAGTTCAAGACCATGGCAATTTTATAAATCTCACGATCGGGCTTATCCACAGATGTCCAGGAATCAAAGCGGCCGCAAAAGTGGCCAATACGGTTTAATCAGCGCAGTGAGTGAGTGCCAAATCAAGTCATGTGGAATATTTCTCAAATGCATCTATCAATTACCAATGAAATCAAGATTATGTCTCGAATTATCAATAAACAGCAGTAGGAGGGATGCGAAGCCATTTGCGCTCACCACAGGAAGTCCGTACAGAACAGATGTAGAATCAATAGTCTTAATCAGCTGAACACGGCTGCCATATTGAAGTGTAAATAGAGAGAGTTATTTCAAAAAGTCGGCCGTCGCGAGAGTCTCGACTGCAGTGATTATCATGTACCTGCATAACAACAAACATCCACTCATGCTACAGACAATACCGGCTCTCGTGGGTCCAGTTTCTTGAAACAGAGAACCAGAACCAGCCTTTCTGACAGCCAGAGATGTGTGGATGGCTCCATTCAAACGGAGATGTGGGGGTCAGCGGCATTGAAACACACAGGAGAGAGACGGATGAAAATTAATTAAAGTTGGTGCGTGTAGTGAATGACGCGTGGCTCTGGCGGCCCTCGTGCATTCAGAAAGAAGGCAGTTTTGCCCTGTGTCCCTGGTGCAAACAGCCCCCTGTACGCCCAGGCTATTGTGTGCCAGCCCGCCACTTGCCCAGCCACCAACAGCATATCAATGAAGCCGCTCTCCTGTTTGTGCTAATGGTAATTACAACATGGGCAGTTTTGTGCTGAGAGACAATGGGTGGGCGGCCATGAGGGAAAGCAGGGTGATGCAGTGTGGAGTCTTAATGACTGCAGGACTGATGGGACCACAGAGGGCAGGGAAAGAATAGAGAGGAAGGTCTCTAGCTGAGCCAGAATGGGAGGGTGCTGGAAAAACAAGACACTACTAATCCTAAACAAATAATAATTCCAACTTGTCATGCTTATAATTAGGCAAAAAGGTGGTGATATTATGATTATAATCATGGCCAATCCCTTATTATTATTATTATTATTATTATTATTAATATTAATAATAATAATAATAATGAATCAATTAATATTTTACAATAATCATGGTCATAATAACACCAATAACAAATATTATATTGTTGTATTAAGTGTGGATATGATATTGTATTTTGTTATTATTTTTATTATTATTATAAGGTATTATTATTATTATTAAGTATTATTATTATTATTCAGTTAATATTTTATAATAAGCATGATCATAATCACAGCAATAAAAATATTATATTGTTGTATTAAGTGTAGATATATTTTATTATTATTATTATTATTATTATTATTATTAAGTATTATAATTATAATTATTATTATTATTATTATTATTATTATTAAGTATTATTATTATTCAAATAATATTTTTTAAAAATAATGGTCATAACACCAATAACAAAGATTATATTGTTGTATTAAGTGTAGATATGATATTTCATTATTATTATTAAGTAATATTATTATTAAGTATTATTATTATTATTATTATTAATATTATTATTATTATTATTATTAATATTATTATTATTATTATTAAGTATTATTATTATTCAAATAATATTTTTTAATAATCATGGTCATAATAACACCAATAACAAAGATTATATTGTTGTATTAAGTGTAGATATTATATTTCATTATTATTATTAAGTAATATTATTATTAAGTATTATTATTATTATTAATATTATTAAGTAGTATTATTATTATTCAAATAATATTTTTTAATAATTATGATCATAATAACACCAATAACAAAGATTATATTGTTGTATTAAGTATGGATATGATATTGTATTTTATTATTATTAGTAATAATAACGAAAACAGTTTTTTCTATGTATTAACATTTCATTATGTTTTAATTTATTATTAATACTAATACTAAACAAGGTAATAATCCCAACCCTACAGAATAACTTACACTTATAATTATGCAATAAAATTACAATACTATAATATTATGATTATAATCATGGTATTTAAAAAAATATATATAAATAATTTTAAATTAATTATAATATTTATTTTTATTATTTCTAATAATAGTGATAATAAAACATATTTTAACACAGATTGTATAATATTAATATGCACTTTCTTTTAATTATAATCGTAAAATGCTAAAATTGTAGATTAATAATATTTTTTTCCTAAAAAACTGATGCAATGCCATCTTACAGTTCCAGGACAGGAACTATAAGAAAGGGTCATCATAAAAAGTCATCTTTGAGGCTAAAGTGTGAATACTGATATCCATTACAGGTTTCATTCCATTTCAAATGTCAATATTATATTCTGAAGAAAAGAACAGAGGAAAGAGGTGTCAGGGGGTCTTAAGCAGTCTTTATAGATGGAGTTTCAGCCAGTGCATTAGTAAGGCAAAAGGCAATTTGGTTGCACTCAAAAATGTGCAACTATTAAGTCACTGTCAGGAGCCACAGGGGACTAAATGATCCCAGCATTTCTCGATGTTAACTACTGCCATTCCCTTGGTTCTTCACTCATTAAAGGCAGACTGCATCTGCCCATGTAGCTTTTAACACACACAAACTGACCAACGGTACATCTAACAGCTCTTTACACAAACATGTTCAGGCCAAGAGGTGTGAATGGATGGATGCTGGTAGATTTGTGAAGCTGTTTCACATTTAAACTGACCTTATTTTTGCACACACACAAAAAGCTCAATTTACTGAAGGCAAATAATAAAAAGAGATTCAAAAAGGCAGACCGAAAAGTTAAACACACAAAAGCTGCCTGTTGGCTTAGCAAAATCAAGCCAGAAAATAGTATTCAAAACATTTTTAGTCAATGACCTCGACTACTTAAATACTTTTATATGGATATTATATCATGCCTACTCTTCCGATAGAGCTATCAAACTTGATATAAATGGAGAGGCGTTGGAGATTTATCCATATACTGTAAATGTAACCCTTAGGTTTTACTTACACTGCTCAAAATGGGATTTCGCATCTCAGGCATAGGAAACGGGCACAAGGACTCTACAGACTCTAGCCCCAGTGTGTTTTTTCAGGGCAAAGGAGTCTGCATAGCTCTTACTAACTGGCTCCATTTCACTCACCCACCAAAACCTCACTCCTATCCGGGTCACGGCACCAATCTACCCCCTCAGACTTACTCCTTTTACTCCTAGCAAGATTAAAACAAGTGTTTTTGGTATGGGAGAGGGGCACAAGGTTGCTTAAGACCACAACCTCTAGTCAGTTGCTAGTGTACCTCTTCAGGCAAGGGCAGTAAGGTTTACCTGAACAGCTCTTGCTAGCTGGGTCCATTTCCCTCAACCTCTAAACCTCACTCCCATCTGGGTCACGGCACCAAGTTTACCCCCTCAGGTTCAACAACTCCAGCTCTGAGCAGGATTCAAACCAGCATTTCTAGTATTGGGAGAGATGTTCACTAACAGGGATGCTACAAACCAGTCAGTGTCTCTGGCTTTGTAGGTTGGTGCACTAACAAGACTGTTTAAGTTCACAGCTTCTGGCTTGTGCTTCCTTCCAGTTGGCTCTGTTAAACTCACCCAGCTAAACCTCACTTCAATTCTGGTCATGGCACTAATGCAACCCCTCTGGTTCTACTACCCAGGTCTATGCAGCATTTGTGGCATTGGAAGTGAGACACATGCCAAACACCACAGCTTCTAGTGTCAGTTACGAGTGCATCTCTTGAAACCAAGAGAGTGTGGTTTACTCACACAGGCCTTACTGGCTGGTCACATTTACCCTAACCACCCTGCACTTCACAACACCAATCTACGCGTCCAGCTCTAAGCATTTGAACCAACATGGCAGTGGTAGGTATCTTATGGACACTAACAAGGACGCCAAATCAAGCTCAATTCCTGGAGGGCCTCAGTCCTGCAGAGTTTAGTTCCAGCCCTGCTTCAACACACCTGTAGGTATCGAACAAGCCTTAAGCACTCAATTAGTTTGAGCAGGTGTGTTTAATTAGTGGTGGAACTAAACTGTGCAGAGCTGCGGCCCTCCAGGAACTGAATTTGACACCTGTGGCCTATGGTATCAGTCACTAGTGTGCATCCTTAGGCGGGGGGTTTACCTATCCTGCTAGATGGCTTTCATTGCACACGTCACCCTAAACAACTCTCCCATTTGGATCACGACACCAGTGTAACCCCTATGCCTCTATTTACACAACTTTGAGTAGGATTTGAACCAGCATTGTAGGCAGGTACATTAAAAAACCAACCCAGGCTCATTCTGAAAATGTACCTCTATATACATTTCTAGAGACTGCCAAATACGTCCCAGGAGCTATGTTTTTTTTTTGCAGTTTTTGTTTACGCAAATCCACCAGAGGCCACTGTGTACACTTTTTAAGATCTCAAATTTCTCTGTTTGACTGACTGAATAACTGACTGACCCTCCTCCTTACCAAAACCCAACCAACAAATTTCAAAAGCAATCCAGAAAAAAGAAAAGCCCTCATCTAATTTTTACCACGTTTTCAGATTTTACCCTGGTCTCACCCTGTTATTTACTTGTTTATTTATTTTTTTGGATTCAGTTTTTGTCTTACCTGTTTTCTGGAACCGTTCTTCATCGGACTCGAACCCAGTCGTGGTCAACTCCTCTCTACCTCTCAAATCTGCCAACGTACATGATGAGCTAATGTGACAAACTGGTAACAGCGGGAAAGCCGTCCATATGGAGGTAAGCGGTCAGCTGGTAAGCGCAAAAAGGAATGGCGTCATACCGCCCAGTAGTGTTCGTTTTAAAAATGAAATGCAGCCATAGAACTTCTGGCTACATAATTCTTGCTCATTCTGAGAACGTAGTCCCGGGGACGTTTCTGGAGACCGCGAAATACGTCCCGGGAGGTACGTTTTTTTGCAGTTTTTGTTTTCGCGAGTCCGCGTAAACCCGCTAGAGGCCGCTGTCGAACGACCTTCAGCCTGTCTGCCTGGACGACAGAATGATTGACCGTGCGACCGGCCAATCGGCTGACCCACCCTCCTCCATCCCTAAACCCAACCAACGACAATTCACAAAAGCCGTCCAGAAAAAGAAAAGCCCTCGTCTGATTTTTACCACGTTTTCGGATTTTGACCACATTCTCACCCTGTGACGAACTTGTTCGCTTCATTTTTTGGATTTTGTTTTTGTTTTCTTACCTGATTTCTGGAACCGCTCTTCTCCGGACTCGCCAGAGTACACGAAGAGCTAACCGGACAAACTGGTTGCAGCGGGAAAGCCCTCCACACGGAGGCGAGTGGCCGGCCGGCAAGTGCCGATAGGAACGGCGTCACACCGCCCCGCAGCGTTTGCTTTAAAAAATGAAATGCAGCCGTACGTACCCCCGGCTACGTATTTTGCAGTCTCCAGAAACGTCCCCGGGACTACGTTCTCAGAATGAGCCTGGGTTGCCAGAAACATATATAGGGCTACATTTTCAGAATGAGCCTCTGTTGTAAAAAACACACACAAGGCATTAGTGTGCTGTATGTTTTATAGACCACAAAACTCAAGTTGCATGTAGTATGTAACAATGAATTCTTGCTTTAAACATACAAGATGTTCTTGGGCCAAACAAGGTAAATCTAGTAAAAATGTCAGCACCATGGACAGCGCAAACTAACAGAATGAGAGAAACAACAGGCAGAGTAAGGTAAATGGAGAAACACTGTAAGGTACAGAGGTCATTCTAGGGACAAAACAGCTCTCTCTTAGCTCAATACCAACAGTTAAACAGTTCAATTACAAAATGTGCCTTTTGTGCTCACCTAACAATTAGAGAAGGACAATTACAATCCCCCCACTGAACACAGTCATTCATCACCCTGTGCTGTATCTCTCTCACCCAGTGGACCTCGAGTCACCGGGGGCACGATGACCATCACTGGCCAATACAACCCCACAGAGCTGACTCCACTAATATAAGCTGATCTCATACACTGCAACTGAAGCTTTCTGTATAACTCAGAGTGGAACTGCAGCATTTGACTGTATAATACAACAAACACAAGAATACACTACTGGTTTCTGTCCTTAGTCTTTTAATGGTTACAAAATATAACATTTTGTTTCTACAGCTTTTATATAATATAATAATATGCCTGTAATAAATACACACAAGAAATTAAATGTAAAAATTACATAAGCATAACTGAGTGAAAGGCTCAATAGGTTATTTTCAATCAAGTGGTTCTGGTGACACGTGAAATTCAGATGAAGGGCAGGAAGTAAAAACTGATTGGGAGACAGAGGAAAGTCCGTACTTTTGCGATTTTCTTCCATATTTCAAAGGAGATATAAATAGAAAATATCCATCTATGTTGGGTATGATCCTGATATCATGAAGAGGGCCGAGTTTTCTACTGAACTAAAATATCTTTGCCTGCCATCGAGGCGGTAGATACTGTATAAGCTACATACATGACAAATACTTCAGTAAATACTATAGTGTTTGGAAGCTTATACTATAGACAATTACTTTAATAAAACTGCCGTATAATTATATTGTTGCTGTGGTACAACACAACTGTAGTAATAATTGCTATTAATTATAGTAATAACTGTAGTAATTATTCAATAGGCTTCAGTTTTCTATGCTATAATTTTACACCATCACAATGCACCACAGATCACACTAACTTTACAGTATTTATTACAGTTTATCAGTTTACTATGCTACAGTATTCGGTAGCATTCATTAACAAAGAGTTGTACACATTATACACTACTATGTTTAAATGTTTATTATAAATTAGTATAGCATTTATTTCCTCATGCGGATATCTTCCAGACATCAAGAAATAACAGTTGAAGAAATACAAAAGTGTCGACGTTTAGTCTACATTATTATTTATTTATTTTTGTAAGAGGGAATGAACTTACCAACAACAAACATTCGCCACTGCTGCACATATAGGCGTTCACGTTACTGTTGTTTATTCTGCAGAAACTCCAGTAAAGGCATGGATTATTGTAAAACAAGACGGAGATTACATGGCAGAGTACGTTATTTATTTAAGTGTGGTGTTGTTTGTATCTGATTTTTATATCACACATAACATATTTATACACATAGTTAGGCCTGTATATAATCTTGGTGCTGTCAAACGAATTATCGCGTTCAAAAAAAGTTTGTACACATGGATGTATTAAATAAATGTTTATTACCTGCTGCCTTTTCTTCCGTTTTTCAGCTAGTTTCTTGAACTTTCCCCCCTTTTTTAGCTAAAACTTTTGGAAGTCCTAGCAGAATTTTGGCAGATTTAAACAATTATAAACAACACAAAACAGAAACATTTTGATAGCAATTTCTATGTAGAACCACTTCCTGCCCTCCATCTGAATTCCGTGCATCATCAATGATGTCATGAAAACAACCTATATAGGGAAGTGGGAATTAAGCATCCGACTCGCACTGAAATACTGTTTACAAGGCTAAATAATGAATAATTTAACAACATATTATGATGATTATTTATTACAGCTAAAATAAGATTAATAAATATTTTTTTCTGTTTTTTTTAAGAAATTAAAGTAAATATTAGATAAGGTACTTAAATCAGTGAGACTAAAATAAATAAATAAATATTTTCAAGCTAAATGTGAATATTAAATAGGCTAAATGTAAATAGAAATGACAATAGCATAGCAAATGCACCAAGACTAAAATTAAAATGTAAACTGAAAACATGAAAACCTCAATAGTATATAATTAATAAAATATCATAAATCTCATAGGTGTAACATACTTTTGTTAAAAAGGGGTGCTCCACTAAGATATCGTATTATAAACTTTAGTTGATGTGTAATGTAGCTGTGTGAACATAAACAACATCTCTGGATGTAAGCTCAAAAGTTCAATGCAAAGGGAGAAGCCTACAGTGAACAAATTTAGGGACTACAAAAACATACATCCAGGCAAGTAAGATCACAAACGTTTCAGGTTACACGCATTCAGCACGCGCATACACTCTGAGCAGCAAAGGGGCGTGGCCAGAGGCGCTGTAATGTAGCAGAGAAAGCTAAAATGCTGTCGAAACGCTGCTATTTCCACAAAGCTCGTTCTGTTTCTGTATTTGCACTTCCATAGAACACGACACAAAGAGAAAAGTGCTCACAATTTAATTTGAATTATGTTCCAGAGAATTATAAAAAACATATAGCTAGCATTTGACAATGGACAGCTTCCAGAATCTCTCCCAGTTCAGTGCTGGATTCGGCTAAAAACTTCTTAAAAAAGGAGCAGTTCCAACCATAATAGACAAAGCTGTGAATTGTGAGCCACAACCTGTAAGTATTTTTATTTGTTAAAATTGATCTATTACATGCATAGTGTCTAGCGTTAACGGTATGTTGTAGCATGTAAACAAGGATGTAAACAATTACAAATGCTGTTTGGCACCGTTAACAATTTAGCAACAAATTCATATTGATCCATTAAACCACTGTAAACTCCCCAAATCTTCACCAGCTGCTGTGTATCTCTATATGTCTGCTTTCCGTGCATTCTACATCTTAAATAACCAACACGCAAAAAATATGTGAACGATTTTATATTACTTACACATTCTTATTCCAAATATATATGAAAGACACTTGTCAGATTTTATTTTAGAGAGCAGGCGTGAGGTTCAGCTGTGTCCTCTGTCATTTTCTGCCTGATTCAGGCTCAAACTGATACGGCTAACAGCTACTCTGACTGATAGCATTTACACGGCGCAAAAGTTTGTGCTTGTAGGAGCGTGACACATTGGAGCTGATCCGCCAATCACAGCATGTTATGTTAGCTGACCAATCAGAGCCTCTTGAGGGCGGGACGTTTTCATGTTTGCAGAGTAGCTGTATATAATCAAAGAAAGATATATGATACAAATGAAGCATAGGCACACATTGCTTTGCATCTTATAAACACAACCAAGCCTTAAAAATACACTCTGGACCACCCCTTTAAGATTTTTGGTGACTAGATAATGCGCACACTTTTGTGTTTTTTTAATTACCCAAGAATTTTGTAAAAGTAATCCTCAAAAAAACGAATAGGTCTTGAATATAGTATTTGATATATTAATAAACAGATTCATTGCATCCAGACACTGCTTTAAGGGCATGAATGTGAGTGAGAAGCTGTAAATAAGGCAGTAAATAAAGGTGCTCCAGCAGTAAGTAAGCCTCACGGTTCAGAGATGTTCAGATAAGCTCTGCTCGGGTGTTAGGTGGGCCAGCTTGGGTCTATGGGCAAACCTCACTGCTCTATTCAGAGGGCAACAAGCGCCCATCACATTTGTCAGCACACGGGCCTCACTCAGGGTTCTCTTACAAGATCCCAGAGTGCATCGGGTTACCTGCCGATTAAAAGAAAGAAGCTAATGATTAAATTATAATGCTGGCTCACTCTCAGATCAGATGTCTGATGGAGCACAAAGAGTGACACACAGAGGGGAGGAACACTACACAGACACTACACGGTCATTTAACAGTGGAATACACCAGACAGGACATCATGTCTTACTGAAACTATATTCCTCTTCCTATATATACTCTCACTGTGTTCAAAACATATAGGGTCTTAAGAATACTGCTTAAAACAATCTTCTAACTAAAATGAAGATTCTGTGATTTTGTGATTTACACAACAAATAAGACAGAAATGAGCATACTTAAAATATAGTCATCAAAATAGACCATAGCACTTAAAGGGATAGTAAAATTTACTTCCCCTCAAGTGTTTCCAGCCATTTATGAGTTCCTTTATTCTGTTGAACACAAATGAATTATTTTTTTTGACTTCAATAGTTGGGAAAACAAAACACTTTTGGGTAATTTTAGTTGGTGCATTTAAATGGAAGTCTTGTACATCCATATGATAATTTTGTAAAGTCATAACAGTAATATAAGGAGCTATTTTTTCACGATAAAAAAGAATACAAAAAAAAAAACAGAAAAAGTAAAGTAAGCAAACAACTATATACACACACACACACACACACACACACACACACACACACACACACACACACACAAAATACTAATTTCTCAGTACATAGAAAACGAAACCTGATATCTATTTCAACATATTCACCTAATAATAATTGCATCATTTTAAATACTTCGCATTGCAATACACAAAAAGAGAAAAGCCACAGGCCAAATTTAAAACAATAATTACATTTTAAAATCCCTAAATTCATTCATTTTCCTTCTGCTTAGTCCCTTATATTGCGCTAAATGTTGGTGCACTGACCACTAAGCTATCATAAATGGCCAGGCCACTCTTAAAGTCCCCATGAAATCAAAACTAACCATATGGTTTTGTTAGCTCACATTGCAAGTTTTGTGGTGAACAAATCATCTGTGCACGTCATTAAGAAAAAAAATAGTTTGTCCTTCTTATATTTAATTGAAATCTGGAAATGCACTTCCTGCTTGTTTTGAGTTAAATTAACAGCAAGAACAAACATAGAAGTGTTGTCTGCTTGACAAGCAGCACCTAATTATGTTCAAAAGAATTCAGAAAAAGAATTTCAGAAAGTAAAACATACTCTAATAGGTAGTGTAATCTACACAACATTAAGTGCAGTGTGTGGGTGAGAGGGGACAGTGTTTCGATGTGATCCGGATATGTGAGGTTCTGTGACTGCTGGTGTTGGTTTCTGTATGCTTAAAATTATGACAGTTAAAGTAACCAGGATAATTTCATAGCACAATCGCCTCAGGTCGCTGATTCGAGCCCCGACTGGGTCAGTTGGCATTGTAAAATTGCACTGCAAAAAATGTAAAATTGTTTTACATGTTTTACCCGTGTTGCCGTGGGTTTTCTCTGGATGCTCCGGTTTCCCCCACAAGTCCAAATCATGTGGTATATGTGATTTGGATAGGCTAAATTGTCCGTAGTGTATGTCTGTGAATGAGTGTGTATGGAGTTTCCCAGTGATGGGTTGCAGCTGGAAGGGCATCAGCTGTGTTAAAACATATGCTGGATAAGTTGGCGGTTCATTCCACTGTGGCGACTCCAGATTAATAAAGGAACTAAGCCAAAAAGAAAATGAATGAATGAATTAATCTAATATTTTGGGTGTTTTTTTGTGTGCGTTTGGGCGGGTTTTGGACAGCTTTTGAGCTGAAAAAAAGTCATCTATATCTGGCAACACTGCGTTTATCTTAGCAAATGGGCGTGGCTAACATATTCAACCACGCAGCTCCAACTGTCAGTTTTGAAAACAAAGAGAAATCGTGAGCAGGAGGAGTCTGTTAGGTTGTAATAACTCTCCCCAAACACGTTCCCCGATCTTTCTGAATAAAATGCCTACTTTACTACATCCAGTCGCAGTAGAAAAAACATGCCACGCCCACAGTTGCGTCATTTAATATTACGTTTCTCTAAGAACTGCGTCACAATATGAAAAAAATTACGGTCACAGATTCCAGTTCATGGGGATTTTAAACTCTTTTAAAGAGCAAAAGTCCAACAGGACTTCTAAACATCATGTGAAGTTTGATTTTAGAGTAAACTCTCAGTTTAAAGTGGTCCTACACGACACCCCCGATTCGCCTCTGTTCGCCTTCATCCATTGAGCAGATGGCAGGAGAGCCTCAGAGATGAAAGCTGTCAGCGTGAGGTTAGCTTTACCTCCACCTCTCGCACACCTCTCCACATCATCTCTTGAACTTCCAGTCAAGGGCCTTTTAGCACTGATGGCTTACATTTCCTACGAGCCGCAATCAATACCTGTTAAGCAACACTTTCATTTCTTAATTAAATGAGGAGCGAGATATTAATTTTGAAGCGTAAGGAGCCTTATGGTGTCTGACAGTTTATAGTGATTACCCTCTTGCATGTATGCTAGCACAAAGGTAATTAGACTTCTGTCAGCACAAGATGTTTTTCCAGAGCCGAACCCATACAGCCTTTGAGCAAGTACGCCATTAAGCGCTTCAGTGTTTCTGCGATGGCCTACTGACACTCTTTCACAGCTATTTTCTGCGCTACACCATGCTTTTGTGGATCTTCTCCAATTTTCCAGCACTTTTTCCCACTTATTCAAAGGAATGTATAATAACTCAGAGTCAAAGGGCACGGATGCAATTTTTTGATTTCTCGTCCATTAAATAGAGCCATCTTCTTATGAAACCTGAAGAAAATGACCCGTGCTGCCACGTATATCTGGTGACCTTGGGGAATGAATGGACGCGTGCAATGCACATTTGATTGACAGCTCCAACCTACCCGAGCTCGTCTGACCCCTGCGACGGCGCTTCGCTATCCTGGTCTTCCTGTATCTTATTTACAATCTAGTCTGGCCTGTAATGAAAGCTTGGCCATGCACTATTCATGGTCCACTCTAAAAGACCCTGAGAACGGATCAGCTCACCATCAGGCTATGATACCATTTGGCCTCGGGTATCAAATCGGCCACCATTTTCGGGTCAGAGCGCGGCCCTGAATCTCCAGTTGGGCTTTGGTATTCAGTAGGAGCTACTTTTAAGAAGCACTCCAAAGACAATAAGCACGGAGGAACATCCGCAGTTTCAATTACAGCAAGGCCATGATGTTGCGTAGGTCTAAATGCTTCGCTCCTTTTCCATTCACAGCTTCTCTCGGGCTTTAATTACACAGTACGAAAGTGATTAAACAGCCACATCACCAACAATGGAAGTGTCAGGCTTCAAAATATCTTTGTCTCGAGCAGGTGGTGCGCAAACGTTGGATGTGCTTGTCAAAATAAAAGAGGAGGGGAAAAAAAACGCACGCGTGTTATGGTCTTGTAATGACACGGCCAGGAAAAAATGCAGGTTTAAAGCCCCATAGACCGTCGGGTTGAATTATATTCCAAAAAGGCAATATAGGGCCATATCCCAGATGCCCTATTCTGATACAAATAACTGCATGCAAGCGGTGCCCTCAGAGTGCTTTGTGTTTTACATCACAGGCAGTGTTGAGCACAAGCACTGGGGTACAAAAACAAATTATAGCCCAGTCAAATGGCAACAGGGGAGAAGCTCAGCCAGCGACTGAAAAAAATACAGTACATCTGGCTCCATGTCAAAGTCTGACCTACTCAGGTATGTTGCTCTCTGGAGGAACGTATGAATCCCGAAACAAACTTACAGGCACAGAAAACAGCTACATATTATATCTACAGTACAATCATCTTAATAGGAGAGTTAAAAAATTATTGAGATTGCATCATTTACTCAATCTCATACCATACTTAATGTTTTTTGTGTGTGTTTGTGTAACACAAGGAAACATGGGATGAAAATTGTTGGTCATCACACATCTTCCCATGTACTTTTTATGTCTATACAATTTAAATCAATTGGAAATAAAATTGTTGGTACCAACATTCAACAAAGGGCGGCACAGTGGTTAGCACTGTCGCCTCACAGAAAGAAGGTCGCTGGTTCCTTCGGGTTTCCCACAAGTTCAAAGACATGTGCTATAGGTGAATTGGTTCAGCTAAATTGTCCGTAGTGTATGTATATATGTATGTCCTGGTCCTACAGGTTAGGAGGTTGAGCGTTGGGCTAATGACCCACCTCCTAAACATTAAATGTTACGAAACACCAACATGGTTTGGCTAAATATCAACTTATATAAACGATATAAGTTGATATAAACGGCCCTGGGAGTAAGTAAGTATGCTCTACAGAAGGTTTGTAACAACATAATGGGGCATAAATAATGACAGAATTTACATATTTGGAGGGTATTTTCTTTTTAAATGATACAAGTTAAGCTTAATTGGCAGCATTTATAGTAAAATGACAAAAGTGTAAAAATACATTTACTCAAAATTAAATTGAAATTGAACATGTTAAAAAGAACTAATTGACTAAATATGGGTAAAATAATCATTATTCAATGTATTTCTTCTTCTTCTAGTTCTAATGTATTTCTAATTCTAACTTCTTGTTCTAAATATGCCTGACAAAATTTCTACTACATAAACCACAGCCATATCACCCTGTAGCCCAAGACAGGTTACTTACTGAGGCTAAGCAGGGCTAAGCCTGGTCAATACCTGGATGGGAGACCACATGAGAAAACTAGGTTGCTGTTGGAAGTGGTGTTGGTGAGGCCAGCAGGGGGTGCTCAACCTGTGGTCTGTGTGAGACCTAATGCCCCAGTATAGTGAAGGAGACACCATGCTGTCAGTGAGCACTATCTTTTGGAAGAGACGATAAACCGAGGACCTGACTCTCTGTGGTCATTAAAAATCCCATGGCACTTGTAAAGGGTAGGGTTGTAACCACGGTGTCCTGACCAGATTCCCTCCATAGGCCTCCTAATCATCCCCATCCACCAAATTGGCTCTATCACTATCTGTCTACTCCACCAATAGCTGGTGTGTGGTGAGTGCACTGTCGCCGTTGTCCTGTGGCTGCCGTTGCATCATCCAAATGGATGCTGCACACTGGTGTGGAGAGACGCCCCTCATGATTGTGAAGCACTTTGGGTGTATAAATACATGATAAATATGCTAAATAAATACATACATTACATTACATTCCAATAAAGTGTAGTAACACGAAGTTTCATTTTATTGTCTTCTGTAAATCATAATTGAAAAAACAGGACACTTCATTTATTTATAAAAAAAAGAAGTAAAAATAAACAATATACACGTTATCATGATTTAATAGTGGAAAGTAATGCTACACTGCCAGATATTAAAGGAACAAGATCTGTCACTGTGGCGTTACCTTTTCAAGAGGTACATTTTTGTTTTTCATTGGTACCTTAAAACAGTGGTTCCCAAAGTGGGGGTCAGGATCCCCTGGGGGGGTCGTGGGACAATGACAGAAGGATCGCTTAATTGGCTTGATTTCCAAAAGTCAAATAAATTTTATTCAACTATTTATTCAACTATAATTGTCTTTCGTATGAGACATAAACCGAGGCTTTGTCCTGTGGCTGCCATCAAATCATCCAAGTGGATGCTGCACACTGGTGAGGGTGTGGAGAGACCCCTCTCCATGATTGTGAAGCGTTTTGATTGTATGGCCATACATGATAAATGAACTACATAAATACACAAATTACATATTACATTACATTAGAATGACCATATTTATCCATAACCCACAGAAGATAAAACTAGTTAATAGTTACATAAATAAAAAACAACATGCAAATAAAAAGCCATAAGCCTTTTCATTGTTTTCATTGAACTGGTGTGTTTGTTAGATTAAAAACACAGCAATAGAGTCGGCTGCAGCAGATTGATTTTATAGCGTCAGGTTAAACTTTCCGACACATTTATGGCAATCAAATACATAAAAAAAATACAGGCCACAACTGAAGTGGCGGTCTCTAAAATAGACTTGTGCTGGAAACATTGTGCCCACCAGCCTCATTAAATAAGGTTAATATTAAATCAAACAAATTCATAAATTACTTAAAAAATTATAGCATATACTGTATGGTTGTTAGACTGTTGCACGTTTTTGTGCTGTCAATATGCTTGTGTTTAAATAGGTCTGTTGTTGTGTGTGCAACATTTGTATATTTATAACCTCAACTCCGAGGAATATGGGGGTCGTGAGTCACTGGCATTGTTATTTTGGGGGTCGCGGGCTGAAAATTTTGGGAACCCCTGCCTTAAAGGTACATATTAATTCCTAATGGGCTCAAACTATGCCTTAAAGATACAAATTAGTAGCTAAAAAATAATAATTGCACCGCTTTTGTACCTTTATTTCTGACATGTCTCATTTTAAAACGTAAAATATTACTTCTACATAAAGTGCTGCTATTAGTAATATTATCGGAATTCATTATGCTGCTTTTAGTACCATTATTTTTATAGAAAACATGTGGAATTTCATAGCATCGTATGTCTTTATGAATCACTGCTTGTAAAGCACTGCAGCTTTAAATGAGACAGGGTTATTTCTCACTGCCATAAAAGGATAGGGCTTGTGCTGTATGGATTTTCTGTAGAGTTCAATTGAGTGAGAAGTTGTTTGGCTTGCAGTATTGACTTTCTCTGAACGCCGCTAGTCAGGTGCTTCTGCTCATCTCCAATTATGCTGTCATAAAAAGACCACAGTGCAACAGTGAACTATGGTGTCACGTCCACGACATTAAGCGGCAAGCAGAAATCCCTCAAGGCTAATTTTTTTCATTAATAGACAACCGGTCCGTCATGTCATAATATCACTCTGGTGTTGTTCATGGCAAGGAAGGTAATCAATAATTTTAAACAGAATAAAGCGCTTGAGATTCAGATGACAGCCAGACATGATGTATACAGTTATTAGGAGACAGTGTAGCATTTTGATAATAGAGAAGAATGATCTGATTAAACTAAATCTGAGGAAATGTGTTCATCCTCAAAGCTCTAAATCAATATTCAATATGCTTTGAAATGAGAAACAGAATATGATAAGGATTTCACTTACAGACAGTGCATTCATTCATTCATTTTCTTTTCAGCTTAGTCCCTTTATTATCTGGGGTCGGAATGAACCGCCAACTTATCCAGCACATTTTATGCAGCCCTTCGAGATGCAACCCACCTCTGGGAAACATCCATACACACTCATTCACACTCATACACTACGGACAATTTAGCCTGCCCAATTTACCTGTGCCACATGTCTTTGGACTGTGGGGGAAACCGGAGCACCCGGAGGAAACCCACGCGAACGCAGGGAGAACATGCAAACTCCACACAGAAACGCCAACTGACCCAGCCAAGGCACGAACCAGCGACCTTCTTGTTGTGAGGCGACAGCACTACCTACTGCACCACTGCATCGCCCTTTTTTTTTTTAAATTCTGTTTACCATACATGTCATTTACTGTTTTTTAAAATGCAAATTTCAAGTACCAAATCTGTATCCAAGTATTTGTATTTTGGGTAGCTTTTACTTTTTTTTTTTTTTTTTTAGCTTTTTTAGTTTTCACTACTGTTTTGAACTAGAGAAATTGCCACCCACTAAGAAACATGACAGTTGTGTCTGATTCATGAATGAACTGATACTTAAGTTAACCCTTAAAGCGTATTAAAAATTGTACTGTACGATCTGTTCTCAAGTCAACAATTCACTGATTCAACTGATCTGTTGTGTGTTTAAGTACTTTTTTTTACAGTTTCTCAAAAACGTAGGCTGAAGCACATATTTCCACTGAGCCTGTGTTACAGATAATACACAAACGCAATCTTCAAATTATAATTCCAGAAGGTATTGTAAGACTGCATTAATTAGGACAACCAACAAAACCTACAAAATTTCCAGCAAATAGAATCTACACTAATGTCTCTCTCTCTCTCTCTCTCTCTCTCTCTCTCTCTCTGTTATTCTGAGGTTAACAATTACTTTAATCCATTTTGTACCAAGCCCAGATGATTGACATGCACTGAAGATGAGCACAACACAGCCCTACACCTTCAGACAGCATGACCTACCATTGTGCATGCATATATGGTCTTGAAAAGCTCTGCATATTTTTTCTGCATATTCAAAATCACACAGCATAATGAACTACATAAATTCCTCATCTTCTCCAGATGCTTGACTGGTTTGTGATGCAGGCATCAAGGTCACTATGAAACTGCTCAGGCACAAAGGAATGAAATATAAATGTAATTACAAGCCTTTAAGATACCCTTAACTTTTAGACAAAAAAAAAAAAAAAAAAACTCAGCCTACTCAGAAATGGAAATACCAGCCATTTCATCCAGCTCTTGCAGATCACACACACAGAACCTGACAAAAGTCTTGTCGTCAATCCCAGTTGTAAAAGCAACAAATAATAATTTGACTTCTAGTCAATCATTTGGAAAAGAGGCAGAAGGTAGATTTTTCTAATGAATCGTCTGTTGAACTACATCCCAATTGTGAACTCACATGGACCCAAGATTTTCACAGAAATCAGTCAAGTTTGGTGAAGAAAAAAGAAGGTAGTGTGAGAGATCTGCAGTACATGGCAACATCAACAGCCTGAGGTATCAAGACATTTGTGCTGCCCATTACATTACAAACCACAGGAGAGGGCAAATTCTTCAGCAGGATAGTGCTCCTTCTAATACTTCAGCCTCCACATCAAAGTTCCTGAAAGCAAAGAAGGTCAAGGATTGGCCAGCAGAGTCACCAGACATGAACATTATTGAGCATGTCTGGGGTAAGATGAAGGAGGAGGCATTGAAAATGAATCCAAAAGATCTTGATGAACTCTGGGAGTCCTGCAAGAATGCTTTCTTTGCCATTCCAGATGCCCAAGCTCATAGGAAAGAATAAGAAAGTGTGACATATTACATGACCACAGACACCCAATGACAAACACAATACAGCCATCTCGACTGCTGTATCCTGCTTTATGTGTGTCAGATGTATCAAATAACCCATATCAATAAATCTCTTCAAGGTACGAGGAAGCTATTTGCTTGCCCATCGATAGCTGATTTTAGCAGAGCATAATCATTTTTTCTTCTCCCAGAGGCCCGGCCTGATATTAAGTCGATATCTGCTGTCAGAGTTCATTTTGGGAACTGAAGCAAGACAGATTGTGTATTGCAAGAAAAGTGTTGAACCTTATCTGAGGTTTTAAAAATGTATTTAATACATCGATTCAATAACTATATTAGAAATCTACCTTACTGTTTTTATAAAAAACATAACATTTAAACAGCCTTATGCAAAAACCTTTTTTCACGTGGCCCATCTCATGTGTATGTGTGAGACAATTCACATCACCAATCAGTCAAGATAAAGATCTCCCCCTCAGCAGCATGAAAGGGGAAGTGAAAAGCGCTAGAGAGAAAAATCAATAAGGAACCACTCATTGAGGAGGCCACATGTGTGTCACTGTCAATAGGAGTTAATAGGCCTGGGCCCATCTCTGCAGACCGGCCCGACAACAGGCTCACTGCGTCCCCCTTCCATCACATCACAGTGACAACTTAATACATACTGATAGACTGACTGCTTAATGCCACACCAGCCTTAGCATCTAATAAACAGGCTTGCTTAATAGGCTAGCATTAAGAGAGAGTGAGCAAAAACGTTGCATTTTAAATTAAGGGCAAACTTGAACCTCTATGTAGAAGCTTTTGCTGAAATTCTGATCAAATCATGCCATTCACTGTATGCTAACTCAATCGTTTTTAATAAATCCTTACAGCCAAGAGCAAGTTGACCTTCCAAGGCAACTAGATCTCCGAGCTGCCATTATGAAATCTAAATTTAATGACGTTTGTCCAAACACAAGATAAATGGTAAAAAATTAGCTTGTTAATTGAGGTCTGCGGGTCACATTGTTTGGTCCAGTTACACATTCTCCCCCTCATTAACACCCATTAAGACCTCATTTAAGGGGATCTAATTTTTTAATTGATTCTGGTTTAATTAATTTGTAATTAAAGAGGACCTCGGGAGAAGTTCTGCGAATTTTATGGCCCTTTGAAAATTACATGTAGGATGAGGGAGTCCCTGAGTTATGATGTGAATACAAAATTGTGCAGTGACGGAATATATGAAATTGGAGGGGAGTGGGGGCAGAGAATATCTGTAAGATTGATGTTTTAGATGGATTTATCCTCAGGTATCCTGAATCAATAAACAACAGAATATAATAGTTTGAGTTTAAACCATTTTTACAGGTGAAATTTGAGGGTAGGGAGATAAAACGCCTTCCAGAGGTTGTCCAAATGTATTTGATCAGACAGCTTTGTAGTGTAAATTATGTAGAAAACAATGTGAAAGACTTGTCTTGCAACTCTAAAGGATGACTTACACAGTGCAAATTTTGATGCATGCATCATGAGTGAGTTTATTTGAAAATCATTCGAACGCAGTAATGTCACGATTTTGCAATATTCTGCACCAAACATGGACAGAGGGAAAAATTACTTTACAATGGTTTCAGAGGCACTCACTCTCTCTCTCGTTCTTTCATAACAGCTATTGATAGGAGCTGTGAATGTTTGCTACACCAAACATACAGGCTGTTTTTTCAGCACCAGGAAAAAAAGTATGCCTGGTCACTACATGCCTGTGAATTCCGTGTCCAAGCCGCTACTCATGTGAATTGAGAAAATATTCATTTATGACCACTTTTTAGTCACATCACAAATTAAAGGGAATTTTATTTTATACAAAATCATGTTGTATACAACAGTTTCTGGACTTGCTGCATCACAGACACCAATATTTTAGCTATTTATAAAAAATTAATCACTTTCTAGTCATCGGATATTAGGCATGGATATAGATACACTCACCGGCCACTTTATTAGGTACACCTGTCCAACTGCTCGTTAACGCAAATTTCTAATCAGCCAATGACTTGGCAGCAACTCAGTGCATTTAGGCATGGTCAAGACGATCTGCTGCAGTTCAAACTGAGCATCAGAATGGGGAAGAAAGGTGATTTAAGTGACTTTGAATGTGGCATGGTTGTTGGTGCCAGTCGGGCTGGTCTTAGCATTTCAGAAACTGCTGATCTACTGGGATTTTCACACACAACCATGTCTAGGGTTTACAGAGAATGGTCTGAAAAAGAGAAAATATCCAGTGAGCGGCAGTTCTGTGGGTGCAAATGCCTTGTTGATGCCAGAGGAGAATGGCCAGACTGGTTCGAGCTAATAGAAAGGCAACAGTAACTCAAATTACCACTCGTTACAACTGAGGTATGCAGAAGAGCATCTCTGAATGCACAACACGTCAAACCTTGAGGCGGATGGGCTACAGCAGCAGGAGACCACACCGGGTGCCACTCCTGTCAGCTAAGAACAGGAAACTGAGGCTACAATTCTGCCTTGTATCAACGGTTCAGTCTGGTGGTGGTGGTGTAAGGGTGTGGGGGATATTTTCTTGGCACACTTTGGGGCGATTAGTACCAATTGAGCATCATGTCAATGCCACAGCCTACCTGAGAATTGTTGCTGACCATGTCCATCCCTTTATGACCACAATGTACCCATCTTTCGATAGCTACTTCCCGCAGGATAACGCAC
Organism: Danio aesculapii; assembly: GCF_903798145.1. Lineage (NCBI taxonomy): Eukaryota > Metazoa > Chordata > Actinopteri > Cypriniformes > Danionidae > Danio > Danio aesculapii. The sequence continues at coordinate 46,576,064 of NC_079452.1, read as the reverse complement.
CATGTCATAAAGCTTTAATAATTTCAGACTGGTTTCTTGAACATGACAATGAATTCACTGTACTCAAATGGCCTCCACAGTATCCAGATCTCAATCCAATAGTGCACCTTTGGGATGTGGTGGAACAGGACATTCGAATCATGGATGTGTAGTCGACAAATCTGCAGCAACTGCCTGATGCTATCATGTCAATATGGACCAAAATCTCTGAGGAATATTTACAGTACCTTGTTGAATCTATGCCATGAAGGATTAAGGCAGTTCTGAAGGTAAAAGATGTACCTAATAAAGTTTTTTCGAAAGAATTATATCGATTTGTAAACATTTATTATTACTATTTGTTGAGTCTCCCCGTACAGTATGGTATAGCGCTGGGACCCGGAAGCCGCTTCGCATGCCACCACACTTAACAAGCGGATAAAGTAAATTATAATAATGTCCAATGCAAACTGTCATTTTTGACGACTCAGATACAGTGCTCACTGATCTGTGAGTTTGTCCTCCTGATTGGTCAACGTCAAATAAATCGACAGATTGACTTGTTCAAACTCACACACACCTCACAAATTCAAGCAGACAAATCTAGAATGTTTCTGACATAATCATGAGCTTGCGAGGTGCTCGGTTCTCAAGTTCCTCTTACGCAGTACGAGCCACAACAATATGAGCATCAACATTTTTACACAACTTCTCTCGATGCGAAAAAATAATCACTTACAAGCTCATACGGCAGCAAAAATTACATTGTGTATCAGTGCTGCACGATACTGGAAAAATTATGCATTGCAATATTTTTTATTCTGCGATATATATTGCGATATGAATACAATTTTACTAGATGAGTTGAACAAATGTTTTTGCATATCAGACAGTGACGTCATGTAGTGTCTGACAGACGTAAGCCCATCATGTCTCTACTCTCTGAGGCGCCGTGTATTATATTATATTAAACATTACATCCAGATGCACAATAGGTTCCTACTGACAGATTACTTTGCGTGATGATGTCATTGCATAATCGCAACTCAAAACTACATCTTTATGTAGTATAAATAATTATTGTTTTCTCAAATTGACTGTCCATCTCAGTAAAAACATTATTTGAAATATGTCTATTTAGATTTGTATGAAAAATAGTTGACTATTTGTAAAAGTAATAAACTTTTGATAAGAATGCTAAGAATTTTTTGATTTTAAAGATAACATTGATAATGAACAGTTACATTCTTTTAAACAGTCACAGCTTGTGTACTTACTCTTTTTAACTTAAATTAACACATTTGTGAAAGTGACAACGACTATAGCACTATGGGAATTTATTGCTACCTAAATTACCTATAATTATACATGTTAACAAATAGCAGTAAATTAACAGTTATGAAAAACAATCTGAGCTAGCAATTTACTCTACTGGGTGAAGCTTGCAGACACTGCTATTTTGAGTCACTAAAATTGCTAAAATTAGCCAAATTAATGTTAGAAACTGCTACATTTGTTGCTAGGTGCTTTTTGAAAAAAAAAGTTGCTGGGTAGTATGAAAAATTGCTAAATTTAGCAACAAAATTGCTAAGTTTGCAACACTGGGCCAGCCTGGGTTGCCAGGTGTGTGCAAAGCACTTGATTTGCAGATCAAATCCAATCCTGCCTCCAATCTTCAATGCTAATTTCACCCTCACGCTCCATCATAACATCACAACTCACGAGACAACTTTTCACCTCGACGAGAAATCTCGACACGATTTAATCTCGCGAAATCTCATCATACGAGATCCACTAATGCCAACTAATACTGAGAGCTATTCGGCGCAAAGTTCAGAGTTACCTTTAGTATATATGCATTCTGTGGAAGATTGTTGTTCATTGCAAGTTGAATCTTATTTAAAAAGCTACCAAGACATGCAAAATCATCAAGGAATACCTTTTGAGAGAGTCAAGCAGCGTTTGTACACTTCACTTTAGATGTGGCACAACAGCAATTTCTTCAAATGACAGATCCTACAAAAAAAGAACAGAAAAGGTCAGCACTTAGCCGATAAAAAAAAACATACTAAAGCACATTCAGTTCAACTTGACTGTTTAATGAAGAAAAAAGCAGGTTTAAATCAGCGAACAACACTAACCGACATCTGTTGCACTCTCCTTGCTTCAGGTCAGATGCATAAAGAGGAGATCTATACATTTTTTTAATAGAACATAGAAATGTATAAATAGAGAATGGTAAGTGTGAAGTCCTGGCTCCAATTGACATTTCAATAAGTAGAACACAGCGTTACCGATCCATTCCCAACTTTCCTGAAACAATTATTGAGATGGTACCTTCAGGCCATGTGTGCTCGGCCTCCCTGGAGCCCCGGTGGCTGAAACAGTAATTGACTAAATTGTAGAACACATCGGGGCCATTTACTGTACAAATGTGCTGAAAATGAATCGTTTAAAAAGAAATGAGGGTGACTCTCAAATTAGCAGGGAAAATGATTGAGATGTGGCTCAGGGAATTAGGAAACATGATTTAGAGGTCTGCTAGAGCTGGAGTGTGTGTGTGAGAGAGAGAGAGTTAAAGCAGGCCGTTTTTATACACCACACGGGTCTGACTCGTATTTAAACACTTCGCACCACTCACACACACAGACACACACATCTGACCTGTACTTAAGCAATACACCATCATGATAATCATCTAGTGAGTCAGCAAGACTGATGTATTCAGAAATATACTCCATAACTGCTGTTAACATTGCATTTGACCCCAGATTCCCAATACAGATTTTTTTGGTGTCTAAAACAATAATGCGCATGACCTCAATTATAACTGACAATCCCCTTGTCACTTTTATTTAACCCTTGTGCACTGTTCAAATTTACTAGCCTTTTGTTATGTTGAGGATAAAACATCCACTGAGTTAAACTGCAGTAAAAATGCATCAGATAAATATTTTTTTGCATAACTTTTTTGCATAAATCTGTTAATCAACCTCAGTCCTGATCAAAACTACTAAATATTTTTTTAAATTGCAGGATTTTAACTCTTTAATTGCCAAGTTCAAAAATGATGTCACTGATTTGGTGAACAACACACACGATTAGAAACAATTTTGGCTTTGATGCATTGTTAGATTTTCTTTTTTTCTCCCTAATTTACTTTGTGTGTTAAGGCGCACTGTTGGCGCGTTGCTATTTTGAGGAACTAAAATAGACTGTGCAATTGACCAGCTGAAAGCAGGCCTAAAGTCCAGCACAGAGAGTGTTAGTTATGCACCTTAAATGCGTACACATTGCTTTGAAACAAATCTTTGCGCTTAACAAACTAAATTAAATATGTGTATGACACCGTTTCCTTAACCACAAAAGTAAAGAAGTGAAGAGAAAGAGAAAGTAAAGAGGTGGAGTGGAGGAGGCTCGTTCTTTATCATTGCACTGCAGATGGACTGTTTAACTGTTTTCTTGCTAGTGAAGCGTTCAGTTTTTCTACTTACAAAGTCCGCCATGTAAATAGCAAATGCCCCATGGCGTGACACAACTGACTCTTAAAGGGTATGAGAGAAGAGTCTGTGATTGGTTTATTGTACGTTATGCTCAGAACACACTTATAACTCATTAAGAGAATAAGCACAACCTTGTTAGACCATGGGCTGGGGCACAAAGTGTATTTTTCCATCCTTAAAATAGCAAAAGTGGATTCGGACACACCCTTAATGCTTTTGCGCCATGCGCTTTAGACTTTGCGCCTAGATCGTTAAAATAGAGCCCAAAGTCTTTGTTTTTGTTTACTTTATGTAGTTCTGAGAGCTGAGATGCTTATTTTGATTTTCTCAGACACATCAAGGTAAGTGCGTAAATGTTACTCACGCTTTCACAGACACACATACACACACTTTAATTTGCTGTTATACTCCATATAAAACAAAAAATTATATTGAAAACATCATTTTGTGTGTTTTTTTTTTCATCAAATCAGTGACGTCGTTTGTGAATTTGGCAATTAAAAATCCTGTAATTTTCTAAGCAATTTGGTAGTTTTGATCAGGATTGAGGTGATTAACAGATTTATGGAAAAAAATAATTGAAAAAAATATTTATCTGATGCATTTTTTAAAGCAGTTTAATGTAGTGGATGTTTTCATCCCAATATAACAAAAAAATTGCTCAGAGTGTATTGTTGAGTTTTTATGAAAATTCAAAGCATTTTCTTAAAATATATGTAAAAATAAGATTTGTCACCAAAAAAACATTCTGCTAGCTGAAACACAGAAAAAGTTATGGCCAAATTAACACTCAAAATCCCAGAGTGGATGAAAGTGGCTACCTAAAAACATTCGCCAGCACCCGAGTTGTCACCTTATTTAAAAAAAACCCTTAAAATGGGCCACAACAACAAAGGGCAGAGTCACAGATCAAAGGACACAGCCTGAAATTAGATTCAATGTCAACCGCTGCGAGGTGTTAGAAAGTGATCTTAGCTACACATTACACAGTGTACCCATTTCCTAAGAACAATTCCAATAAATTACACAGTGTGGTAAAGGCACTGACAGATTTGATTGATTGTCCTGCAGCCGGTGTTGATTTTTGCTTCTTGTGTCTTTTATTTATTTATTTTTTCCCTTCAGCTCCCAGCGTTCTTTATTTCTTAATCATCCCTCACAGTTCTCTGCCAATTAACTGTAGATTTGTGCTCCTTGGTGGCCTGTAGATCTATGTGTAATGATGTGTTTATGATGAGCACTCTGGCATTTTGGACTGCTAGCCAGATGAAACTGCATGGTCTCATTATGATTATCCCTGGGTGGTTTATGGTAAACATAAATGCACATTAATCTATGTGTCTGTATACATGCACAGCAATATAGATCTAATACATAGAGCAGGACTGTGCTTAAATAGAAAGTGTCGGATTAAAATAACAATAGGAGTGAGGTAAGAAGATAATAAAAAAGAAGGTAAACTTTCAGTGCTTTAAATCAAGAGATTGTGCTATACACCTTTAGGAGATGTGTAATGTTTAGTAACAAATCGCATCCATACATCTCTGCAATGGCTCAAATAACTTATTAATTAAATCATCTGGAATGGCAAAGAAAATGTTATTGTAGGGCCAGAGTTTATCAAGATTCTTTGGATTCATCTTCAATGCCTCTGGCTTCATTTTACTCCAGACATGCTCAATAATGTTCATATCAAGTGACTGGGCTGGCCAATCCTGGAGCACCTTGACTTTCTTTGCTTTTAGGAACTTTGATGTGGAGGCTGAAGTATGAGAAGGAGTGCTATCCTGCTTAAGAATTTGAACTCTCCTGTGGTTTGTAATGTAATAGGCAGCACAAATGTTTTGATACCTCAGGCTGTTGATGTTGCCATACACTCTGCAGATCACTTGTGCTTGTATTTTCTGATAAAAATAATAATAATTTTTCTTTATGTTCATTATGGAAATTTTCACAGTATGTCTGATAATATTTTTTCTTCTGGAGAAAGTCTTAGAAGAAGAAGTTTTTTCAGCTATATATTTTTCTGGTAGTCTATAGAATAAACCCTCGTTATAAAATAAATTGCCCAATTACCCTAACCTGCCTAGTAAACCTAACTAACCTAGTTAAGCCTTTAAATGTCACTTTAAGCTGTATAGAAGTGTCTTGAAAAATATCTAGTAAAATATTATTTACTGTCATCATGACAAATATAAAACAAATCAGTTATTAGAAATGAGTTATTAAAACTATTATGTTTAGAAATGTGTTGAAAAAATCTTCTCTCCGTTAAACAGAAATTGGGAAATTCAACTGTGTATATATATATATATACACATACATACATACATATATTTATGTACAACAGTATTAGTTCAAATACATTAAAGGCAAATAAAATAGATTAAAACTATTGTTTCAAAGCTGTCCAGAAGTGATTGTTTATTTGCATCAGCTGCCAAACGGAAGTTCTTAGCATTCTCCTTGCGCATACACGCAAAGAATAATGGGTAATTTTGCATTCTAAGAAAAAGGTCTATATAGAATAACAGAATAATGGATGGTCGGACAGAAAGACAGATAGATGGATGGACGGACAGAAATATAGATGGATGGATGGATGGATGGATGGATATATGGATGGATGGACGGAAGTTGGACGGACGGATGGATGGACAAATGGACAAAAGTATGGATGGATTGATGGATCGGTGGATGGACAAAAGTATGGATGGATTGATGGATGGGTGGATGTATGGACAAAAGTATGGATGGATGGACAAAAGTATGGATGGACTGATGGATGAGTGGATGGACAAAAGTATGGATGGATGGATGGATGGACAAATGGATAAAAGAATGGACGGATTGATGGGACAAAAGTATGGATGGATAGATGGATTGATGGATGGGTGGATGGACAAAAGTATGGATGGATAGATGGATGGACAAAAGTATGGATGGACTGATGGATGAGTGGATGGAGAAAAGTATGGATATATTGATGGATGGGTGGATGGATGGATGGATGGATGGACAAAAGTATGGATATATTGATGGATGGGTGGATGGATGGATGGATGGATGGATGGACAAAAGTATGGATGGATGAATAGATGGATGGACAAATAGACAAAAGTATGGATGGATGAATAGATGGATGGACAAATAGACAAAAGTATGGATGGATTGATGGATGGGTGGATGGACAAAAGTATGGATATATTGATGGATGGGTGGATGGATGGATGGATGGATGGATGGATGGATGGATGGATGGATGGATGGATGGACAAAAGTATGGATGGATGAATAGATGGATGGACAAATAGACAAAAGTATGGATGGATTGATGGATGGGTGGATGGACAAAAGTATGAATGGATTGATCGATGGATGGACAACTGGACAAAAGTATGGATGGATGGATGGGTGGATGGACAAATGGACAAAACTATGGATGGACGGATGGCAATAATTAGTAACAGGAAGAGGTTGCTTTTTTTTTTACATAGCTGTATATGCAAGAATTTAGGGTCAAGGTTTAGAGCCAATTTATGTAATGATGTATCTTTTCAGAGATAGCAGGAACTCAACATAAATGTCAAGGTTTAGAGCTAATTTACAGTATGTTGAGATGTATTTAATATAGAGATGAACTGAACATAAGGTTTGGTATTTAAGTGAAACATGACAATACCTAGTTTGAAAATGCAGTATAGACTCTGCTTCTACATAAACTGTACCAAATAAAGCGATTCATTTAAATGAATCGGACCTTCCAACATAAGAAAGAAAGAAAAAGAAGACCACTGATGTGTGTTTGATTACTTTTTCAGCTCTGACATAAAATGCACTACTGAGATGCACTACTACTTTTATTGGTCACTCCTCAACACTGGTACCTGACATGTCACTTCAGCGTTCAAAACGTTGACCAATTTAGGTCTATCAGTAATGGAGCCGCTCCTGGCTATTTACAGCAGTGTTCACGTAATCTTTCTTTAATGGAAAATTTGCTGCTCATCGATCTACACTTTGTAACTCCTGCCAGCCACACTCCAATTATGACAGCTGTCAAACGCATTCAAGGGCTTTCAATACACCTGATGTACTTACTACTGATCGTGCAGTTTATTTTTGATTATATATGACTACACTGGCTTTATCAGAAACCCACCAAGAGTCAAATTTGTGAAGAAAACAAGCATGTATGTGTTTGAATGTGTTTCTGTGTTAACTCCAGGCCAGAGCTGTGGTTCGCTGGCCGTGGCTATTAGGTGCTGTGATTTGCTATTCCGATCGCACTCTCTTTACAGCCCATTTCCTCTCCACACAATAAAATAAAAGACCATTTTTGTTCAATATCAAAGACTCCAACCGAATAATCACAAGGGTGAAACTGTAACTATTTTACAGGTACCTCTGGGATATCCCCACACAACAGGGGTGTCAAAATCAGCACGGAGAAAACTTTCTGCAGGGCAAAGTCTGTTTTGGCATTTGTTCCAACATCTGCCTATAATTACTTAATTATCCCAATCAGTTACTAGCTCTGACATTAACATCTCAGCAAATGCTAAATCATAGCCGAAAGTTGCCCTGTTCTGTGCTGCCATGGTGTTAAAACGGATCATGAAAAATGCATAGATGATAATGTACATGGATACTTAACTAATTGAGCCAATTAAGGCGGGAGAATTGGTTTGAATGAGAGCAGGGGAGGCAGTGCCCTAGAGGAAGCCGCTCTGACACTTCTGATATACTGCTGTGACTTTCGCTGTTCAGTCATTCAAGCCCCAGGTCATATTTCGGCAGACAAAAGAACTTGCCCTCAGTCTAATGGCTTGGTTAAAATCAACATAAAAGCAAGCAGCATGTCTTTAAATACAACAGGGAACTTCTTCAGGCCACACGCAGGCAGCTCTGAGCTGAAGAGGTTCGAATGCTTTATAAGAGTCTTTTTCACTGAGAAGCATTTTAACAGGATTAAACGGTATTTTGCATTTCATGTAACAAACGATAGCTAGAATGATAGATAGAACAATAGAACGATGGAGGAATGGACGGACATACGGACATACAGATGGAATGACAGATGGATGAAACAAGATAGAAAAGAACAATTAAAGGATGGATGGACAGATAGATAGTTTAATAAATGGATGGATGAAAGTATTGAAGGATGGATGGATGGATAGATAGATAGATGATGGATGAAAGAAAGAATGAAAGGATGGATGGATTGATGAAAGAAAGCATGGATGGACGAATGAATGAAAGAAAGAAAGGATGAACGGGTGGATGGATGAATGAAAGGATGAATGAATGAAAGAGGATTAATGGGAGGGTGAAAGAATTGATGGATGGATAAAAGTAAGGATGGATGGATGGATGGATGGATGAAAAAAGGATGGATGAAAGGACGGATTGATGAAAAAGGATGGATGGATGGATGAAAGGAAGAAAGGGTGGATGGATGAAAGAAAGGATGAAAGGATGAAAGGATGGATGGATGAAAGAAAGAATGAAAGGATGAATGGAGGGATGAAAAGATGGATCGATGGATGGATGGATGGATGGATGAAAGGAAGGATGAAAGGGTGATGGAAGGATGAAAAAAAGGAAGGATTAATGAATAGATGAATGAAAAGATGAAAGTATGAATTGCTGAAAGAAAGCATGAAAGGATGGATGAAAAGATGATAGAAAAGATGGGTGAATGGATGGATGGATGAAAGGATGAAAGTATGAAAGAAAGGATAGATGGATGAAAGAAAGAATGAAAGGATGGATGGATGAAAAGAAGAATAAAAGGATGATGGATGAAAGAAAGAATGAAAGGATGGATGGATGAAAAGGATGGATGGATGGATGAATGAATGAATGAATGAATGAATGAATGAATGAAAGAAATGATGGATGGATGGATGAATGAAAGAAAGGATGGATGGATGGAATAATAGAATGACAGGATGGATGGACAGACATATGAATGGATGGATGTATGGATAGACAGACAAACTGATAGGATGATGGATGGAACGATAGAACAGAACAATGCAATGATGGAGGGATAGATGGACAGATGGAATACTAGAATAATAGATTGAATTATAGAATGATAGATAAAATTATAGAATGACAGAACAGTGAATGGATGGATGGATGGATGGAACAATAGATTAATATATACTGTATATACAGTATATAATATACTATATAATATGTATGTATATAATATACGGTATAAAACAGTAGAATGACCAAACACTGGATGGATGGATGGATAGACATAAGGACGGATGGACCTATGGATGGAAGGAACAATAGATGGATGGATGGATGGATGGAATACTAGATTAAAAGATTAAATTGTAGAACGATAACTAAAATGATAGGATTACAGAATGATGGATGAATAGATGGATGGATGTATGAATAAATGGTATGACGGACGGACGGACGAACAGACAGACAGACAGACAGACAGACAGACAGACAGACAGACAGATAGATAGATAGATAGAACAAAACAATGGACTGAACAACTCATTAATATTTGGGTAATCCTAGTAAGAATTAGTGCTCATAAAATTGCCACATCTGGTGAAAAAAATGATGATGAGTTATTTAAAACACTTTGTAGTGTTTAATCTAAATGAAGAAGCTTGTTCCTGTAGAAAGAGCACAGGCATTACTCGCACTGAATATGCAAGAGCACAGATCTGCAAAGGGCCTTGATGCAGAAACACAAAGTCATTGGAGACCTGAGTGGAGATGAATGATCTGGTTGGGTTGAGAAACAACACCCTCTAAAAATCCAAATCTGTGAAATCACCAGATCCCCCTTCCCTCCCTCCCTCCAACACCCCCCCAAAAAAGACATATTGGAGCCCTACGGTTGTGATTTCCTTCTTGCTATAGATGCATAAATAAACATAGAAATAAATACACAGAGGACACAGGCTGTGAGTGGCTGGCCAAGTGGGGCAGCTGTTATTAAAAGGGCTATTTATCACTGTCACCCCGCTCAGGTTTCATCCCTATCTGCCCGCCAGCGTTGTCACTAGGCCGCACAGGAACAATGAGGCTCATCCAAGCAGACCTCGCCACACTGTTTGAACGCCCTCACATACACAAACATATACATACCCTCTCTATCTTTAATACATATACATGCCAAAACTCAAAACGAATTGCATGAAGCAGCACATGGCTAGCTCATTGATATAAAATGAACATTTCCAATCTATATCTGCCGTAACCCCTGCAAACCCAATTCAAACCCCCTCCCTCACTCGATCCCACACTTTTATTTTACGCTCCGTTGAATTATCGATTATAGCAACAATTACCCACTAATCTCTGCAGATTGTGTTAAGTGAATTCCCTCTTTGTTGGACAATAACTAAACAAGGTTGTTGTATAAATGCCCGTTTCATTTGCCTGAGGGTTCAAGTCTGCACACTTACAATCTCATTGTTAAATTTACATATAGGTTATAAATTAGCAGCCGTGAGACCCCAGCCCTTAATTACTTCATCCCTGAAGAGGAAGCATGATAGAGGCGCACTTGGCTTTCCAGGTCAAGACTTTACCCTGGTTTAGGTTTTCACAGACAGACACTGGATTTACAAATGATAAACAACATAGATTTACAAATAACAAGATGGTTGCAGCTTTTACATTTTTAGATGCAAGTGAAGCCAAATGCATTATTGAAAAATAAAAAAAAAATGTAAATAATAGACCCTTTTCACATTGCTGTTGCGGAAGTCGTCATAGTCGGGTAAACTAAAGGCTCGTACACACAGCGATGCTTTTTGGTTTGCGTTTATCATCAGCGTTTTTCCGAGACGTTTTTCCGGATTCAAACCCAAGCGATTTTCACTGGAGTCGAGCAGAAGAGTATGCAAAATCACTCCTTGATGTTAGATGGTGCTACACAACTTTAGGCTTCTGACACCAACTTGTAACACAGAAGAAGAAGACAGAAAGTTGACACGCTTGTTGTTCGAGTTACTGGCGTTTGGTAAAGCACGGATGGTTCAAGTAGCAGCTCCAGCTCTAGCGATGACGAAATGATTGTTGTTCACCAGTGCAATAAGCGGCTCCATGTTCATATCGCTTCTGGACATCTTCTTCAAAGTCTGCTCGTAATGACAGTTTTGTGCTTGACAAGAAATCTATTGCCAAGTATTGTTTACTGTAACTTCAGCAGCTCTGTGCACGTGAATAAAAGTGCCGATCTGATTGGTGGAAAAAAATAAAAATAAAAAAAAGAGGCGTTTTTTTAAAAATGATGATTTTACGCCTGCAGTTTTGCACGTTGGTGTGCATGATCACATTGCGGCCATTTATATAGTCACGAGCCGTTAAACGACAACGAAAACGCGAGCAAAAAGCGCCCCAGTGTGAATGGACCTTTAGAGCACAGTGAATCGGAGAGTACAACAAATATTTTTTACAGTCCTATTTGCTGCAATAATAAAAGAAAAACACAATGGTGTTATCAAGACTTTCATAAAAAGGAAAAAAGAATAGTGTGAGACTGATGACTTCAGATTTACTCTCAGTCCCATACATGGTGCATAAGCGGTAATTCGTTTTTTTTGTAATTTGACGCAAGATGATATAATACATACATAGATGCATATAAATGTTTATACGTTTAAAAAAAAATCTAAATATTAAAAACTTTCATTATGATGACCGTTAAAGGCGTCATAGTCTTGCAAAAAGTGTCCATATAGTTTTTTCTATGGAACAAAAGGGTTTAATATTGAACAAAATATGGAACAAGAGGGTTTAATGGTGGGGTTGCTAATAAATGGCTCCATTTGGTGGATCTCTAAAAATAATGCCAAAAAAATCCACTAAACACTTTAAAAAAGAAAAAACATGTACAAATTTTTACCATTTTTAAATCCAATCATGCTCAAGTTAGTCAGACAAGCCAAAACAAAGAAGAAAACCTCATGTTACTTTCCAAAAATATATACGATTATATAAACGATTATAATCTTAAATCAAATACAATTAAACAATGTGTAAACTAAGGGTGGCATGGTGGCGTAAAACATGCTGGCGGTTCATAAGGATGGCAAATAGACAGACAATATATAAAAAATATGTTTATTTATTTTTATTTGTGTATTTGAAATTATGATTTTTTAAATTTATTTTAAAGTAATCATTATTTCCCAAAAATCATTATTTCTTTTAGTATTTTTGACTAGAATAAAAGTAGTTTTTATTTATTTTTTTTAGAAAATATATTTATTTATATCTATTTATTTATTTATTTAAAACGCCACCTTAAGGAAAAATATATATTTGTTTGATTGTCTACTGAATAAACCACTGTTGTCCTGATTAACCTAACTTGCCTGATTAACCTAATTAACATAGTTAAGTTAAACTGCACTTTAAGATGAATACTAGTTTCATGTTTCGAAATATTATGTACAGTCATCATGGCAAAGACAAAAGAAATTAATTATTATTATTATTTAAAAAGTGTTGTTGTTTTTTCATCTTTGTTACTCTGAACAGCACTTCAATAATCATTTCTGATAATTTTATTTCTAAAAAACTAATCATATAAAAACCCTTATATTTTTTAACAGTGAATATAGCATTTTTTATCAAAAAAAGTAAGTCTTTGTTAATTGTGTTCTAATTTTGATCTCCACGTCACAATAGCTAATTGCAATATTCTTAATCGAAAAAGGTAAGCATATAAAACGGCAGATTGATAGATTAAATCGATATATGCATACTCTAAAGTAGGGCCCGCGGGTCAAAGTTGGCCCATTGTAACTTTGATTTGCCTCACCATCCCATCAGAGAGGACAGTGAGAATCATGGAGAGGGTTGGGGTGAATGCCTTTAACACAGAGATCGTCATTTCTAATTTGTAGTTTGTACAAGTTTGTACAATTCTGTTATAAATGAGATTGTTATGTTTTTTCTGTAATAAGTTCTTTATAAAATGTAAAAAAATACTGTTTTAGTTCATATAAAGCAATGTTTTCTGGTCATTTTTAAATATTATTAAATAATTTAGGAAATTACCCATGTAACTATATGTACCTTTGGCCCACAAGCTTCAATCAAGTTTTTGGCCCTTCATAAAAAAAAGGTTTGGGCGCCCCTGCTCTAAAGCTAACAGCTAATTAGCTCTCAATTTATAAAATGCAAGTAATATTAACGGTGGGCCACATGGTGGCTCAGCGGTTAGCACTGTCACCTTACAGCAAGAAGGTTGCTGGCTCGAGTCCTGGCTGGGTCAGTTGGCATTTCTGTGGGGAGTTGGCGTGGGTTTCCTCCAGGTGCTTCAGTTTCCCCCACAGTCCAAAGACATGCAGTATAGGTGAATTGAATAAACTAAATTGGCCATAGTGTATGTGTGTCAATGAGTGTGTTTGGATGTTTCCCAGTACTGGGTTGCAGCTGGAAGGGCATACGCTGTGTAAAGATATGCTGGAATAGTTGGCAGTTTTTTTCTGCTGTGGAGACACTTCTAGTAGCTGGATGTTTAGATGTTTGTTAACCTGTTCATAAATAAAACTAATGGATATTCACACAAGCAAACAAATAAAAGTTGGCCAACGTATAACTGCATATCCAAAAAACGAAACCGAAAAAAGCAAGTAAGCCTGTTAAGAACTCAGTCCAAGTTCAATTGTCCCATACAGTCACAGTCTGCGACACCTTCATTCATGAAGCTGCTGGACTGTGTAAAGCTTAATCAAGTGCTTGCTTAACCAACTCAATCCTCCTTAATTCCTATTAATTTAGCATAATAGCAATCCTCTCATCTGGAATTAGCAACAGCCCAGCAGAAACCCTTCCGGTCTCGGCGGAGCAGCAAACAGTCCAGCCAGCACATTCAACATCCAATTCAATATGTATGTACATACAAGTGTGTAGATGAAAATGGTTAAAATTCATAACCCTTGCATAAGACCCCCATCAAGTCTGCTTTACACCTGTATTACATTTTCCTCTTCAATCAGCAGCTTTTGGGTCGAGCGTACAACTCGCACTTCCCATGAGAAGCAGAAAGCCATTACAGAGAGCCAGGGCTCATTTGCAGAAAGATTGGAGATCTAACATCACATTTGAGAAGAAAAAAAAAGAGAATGAGTATCAAAGTGGATAACAGGAATGATTTATTTCACTTTCTTTCCTCTGCGTTTTTTCCCTTTGTAAAGGATTGCTCTTTGCTGCTTGCTCTCTGAAAAAGTGTATTTAAAGTGGATGGCTGTTTCAGTTCTGTTTGGACTCCTGCTGTAACTATGAAAATGCATGCACATGAAAATGCACACACACAGATTTTTAAGACGAATTAAAGTCAGTCCTGACCTCTGGACTTTGCAAGTTGGACAGAGTTTGCCCTCTGAACAGCAGATGTGGGAACTTTGGCAACCCAAAAGGCCCCAATATGCTTTGAGCAAAATCATAGAACACACTGACGTCATTTGGAACAAAATCAGTCCAAACATGGAGCCAGATCAGTCTCAAAATTAATATATTTAAAGGACACATAGTTTTAATATTATGGTTCTTCTGAGTGTGCCAGTTTAGGTTCAGTTCAAAACCTAATTCAGATTTTTTTTATTATAATGTGTTAAAAAGTGTCAAGTTGGGGGCGTGTCCACAGTTCGCTGATTTAGGGGTGTGTTGCTTCACATGTAGAAATAGACTCGATGAGAAGTACACATGTTTGCAAACCTACCTAAAGATACAACCAATAATTCCGATTAGAGCGATAATGTGGAGAATATTGATCTTGTGTTGAGCCCAATGAGCCTTGCATCTAAAAATAGAGCAAGGGTGTTCCTTTAGTGATATCGCTTCGACTCACGCTGATAATGGTGGACGTGAATCAACAAACTGAGGATATGATGACGTGCCTGTCAATCAATATTGGTGGGCGGGGGGACCGTCTCCTACGTAAAGTTGCGGTCGATTTGAAAACCGCTCCAATTGGTCCACCGTTTTTTATGTTGTTAAATTGAAAAAAAAAAGCACTGAGTGTGCTTATATCACCCCAATATGACGGTCTATACACCATACATGCACATATGTCTGTCTAAACAGCTTGAAAAGTAGATTTTTTACCATAGGTGCCCTTTAAAATAAAATACATTCATAAACAGCACAATTCACAAATACAAAATCCAATTTGTAAATTCATAATTCACAATTCATAAATACAACACACAATTCGTGAATTTACAAGTAAAAATCATTAATATTTTTACCAAATGAATTGGATTTGTTTATTTATGAATTGTTTTTTGAACTTGCGAATTGGATTTGTGTATCTATGAACCATGTTTTGAACTTACAAATTGGATGTGTATATATGAATCGTGTTTTGAACTTACGAATTGGATATGTATATATGAATCGTGTTTTGAACTTCCGAATTGGATTGTGTATTTTTGAAATGTGTTTTTAACTTTCGAATTGGATTTGTGTATTTACAAATTGTGTATTGGATTTATGTAATTACAAATTGTGTTTTGAACTTACAAATTGTATTTTGTAAATGTGAATTGTGCTATGCCTGTATGAATTATATTTTGTAAATGTATTATTTTTGAGACTGATCTGGCTCCATACTTAAAGCCTTTCCAGTTTTCAAAATAAGAGTCCCACAAATTTAGGTACTGTAATATAAGAAGCTGTACTATACTTTCAAAATACGCAATCACACTAGTAAAGTGTTTTGTTCAGATTGGCCAGTTTTTCCACCAGGATTTTCCACTCACAGGATTTATATCTGAGACTGATATGAGAACAAGACAACAATGGTGTTTCACACTCATGCCAATACCATATACTGAATTCTTATTACTGAATTGTTAGAATGTTCCACAATTTGAAAATTATGGCTCTTACTCTCTTTTCATCATCTATGTTAAGCTGCTTTGACACAATCTACGTGAATTGAACTGAATACTCAGCTATCCCTAGGTATATCCTGATTTTTATTCTATGTCAATTGTAAACAAAGATAAACACCACATCGGGCTCCCTAGACAAGCTTAAAAACTACAACAAATAGTGAAAAGAAAATCGAAAACAAAGCATTAGTTCAGAATATTGTAATAATGCTTTTCTGAAGAACAGATATAATGTAGCCTGTGGCAACATGGGCATCACTGCACACTAGCAGGGGGTAAAAGACAAACTTGGGGCGGGGGGAAGGGGGCCGTCTGCTTTTTAATGACCCAAAACTTTAAATACTGCATAATATATAATAAAATGGAGAGTTCATTTAACTCTCACAATAATTCATGGAGACGCCATTAGTATCCATTATTCTTAATGTCAACACTGTAAACAGTAAATATGAGCGAGGCATCTTCCAAGCTCCAAGGGAGAAGCAAATGCAAAGTCATAATCAGCGCGAAGGAGAACCAAAAACAATGCATTAAGCTAAATGTTCGAATATATCAAAGCAAAAAAGCATAAATTCAGACGCAACGCATTTACAGAGATATGACAGTCAGACGATGAGCCATTAACATAAAGCACGTATTAACACGCATTCATAAATAACATCATCAGCACTGCGCACTTCAAATGAGCAACTTTTTCTGCATTAATTAATGTTGCATTTATTTAAGCACCAAGTAAAGAGTGCTTCAGAGATGGCCTTGAGGAATTGTTCTGCGTGAATCGCGAATCACTTGCCTGGATCCAGACGGGAAAGGGTCAGAGCCTCACATGACTGACAGCCACTGGAACCACCTGCAGCCTGTAGCTGGAGCAATACTGATTGGCACAGTGGGCATGCTGCCTTTCAGCTGGCCTTTTCAAAATAAAAAAAATGCAAAGAGAGATGGAGGGGGGGGGGGGGGTAGGAGAAAGGAAAATAAAATAGAAATATAGAGCCACTTGTCATCCCTTCCAATCTGCTTAGTAATGAGAAGGCTTTCCCCTCTGGGTAAAAAGATCTGCTTTAATAGATTTTTAATGGCTTTTCCCCTCTCTATAAGAACCACTCTCAGCACCCAATAGCATGCGAAAAAAACATCAAGTAATTCCATTCTCAGTGGTGTGAGGTCAGCAATTATAATACACAGAAATCACTAAGGCTTTGACAATTGCTCTAAATCCATTTTCGTTTTTCAGTCTATGCTAACATGATGCAATAAGGGAAATCTCTATTAAAATATACTTACTTTCAAAAGAGAACGCCAGGGATGGACTTGTGACAACAACACTTGGAGTGCGCAGAGATGCTGAGCTGGAAAATAAATATAAAATATCAATTACAAGATGAAATACATTTTTGAGGTATATCACTTCGCTTCTAATGTGATCAGGTTGATACACGTTGAATGGGAAAACAGCAGTCTGCACAAACAGAGCTTTGTAATCATAGATGTATAAAAATATAGATACTTCGTTAATGGCTGTTTTTATACTCGATGCATTTTGCTGTAATAATTGAGAGCATGCTTATTGTGCATCTTCAATAGCAGTTGTATTGTATGGAGATCCATATCTGCAGTAGATTTTATTCATTCATTCAAACTCTTTCGGCTTAGTCCCTTATTTATCAGGAACCAATGATCAATGAACCGCCAACTATTCCGGCGTATGTTTCATGCAGCAGATGCCCTTCCTGCCGCAACCCAGTACTGGAAACACCCATACACTCTCACACTCAGATACACTCATACACTACGGCCAATTTTGGTTACCCAACTCACCTATAGCACATGCCTTTGGACTCTGGGTGAAACCGGAGCACCCAGAGGAAACCCGCGTGGACACGGGGAGAGCATGCAAACTCGACACAGAAATGTCAACTGACCCAGCCGGGACTCAAACCAGCGGCTTTCTTGCTGTGAGGTGACATTGCTAACCACTGAGCCACCCAGTAGATTTCAGTAAATGATTTTGCTACAAATACAACCCAAGACAAAGGTGTTACTATAGTTCAAAAATATTTAATATTGATACATATGTAAAGACAAATCTGTATTTACATCAAAACACATTTATTTCTTGGTGGCTGCCCAATGTTGTGGCATCTTGGAAACTGTAACATTCAGAAATTGTACTTGTAATATATGAGATTTCTTCTCTCTCTCTCTCTCTCTCTATATATATATATATATAGAGTTTATGTAAGGTTTTTACACACACACACACACACACACACACGCACACACGCACGTATACAAGTTTTTTCCTGTTTTTTTATCTGGACACTGACTAAATAACTGAATTTCTATGACATCTAACAAATGGAAAAGCAGGCCACTATTGTGCTTTGCAAAATATTAAAATGGTTTTAACTTGAATATTTTGGATAAATTTAATAGCCGTAATGAGAACAACAATGCAGTTTTCCTACTGTTTGTGTGGCTTTGACAGGCCATATTTGATAGCTCGAAAGTAGTTTTATAAACTTTACATTAAGCCTTTCAGTTGTCTACTTTTAATAGGCATAAAACAGAAATGTTTAAAAAAATATATGGTATAGAAAAACGTTATTTTGATCAAAGAAAACATTTACAGTGACCAACAAATATTCCATGACTTGGACACACACTTTTGATTAAACATAAAAACACTGCTAATAGTGTTTGCCCCCTTCATACTTTCTTTTTTTTTGCACGTTTGTCACTCTTTAAAGTGCACCTTTTTTACCCCTTTTTCAAGATTTAAGATGAGTCTTTTCTGTCTCCAGAATGTGTCTGTAAAACTTCAGCTCAAAACACCCAACTGATTTTATTTATAGCTTTTTAGAATATTGGGATTTTCTGCTCTGAACACAATGTAGCCGTTTTTGTTGCCTGTGCCTTTAATGCTAGTTCTTCCCGCCCACCCTCCCCATGTGCCTGTCAGAGTGTGCCTCAATCTCCGCCTCGGTTGTGTCAGATAAACAGCACAGTGACAGACATGAAGGAAGCAGATGTTAATGTTTATGTTAATGCACAAAATAAACATGATTTAACGTCCACAAACCGTCTTCTTTTATAATTGTACTGACATGCGGCTGTAGTGATGAAGTAAATATGGTAAAGTTGCTGTAATTCATAACAAACATGCATTGTTTTAAAAACGTTTTAAACTTGTAAAACTCATTGTTGATCACATTTGATGATGATCGATGATCACAGAGAGCTGAACAGATCTTTTGATTCTAGTTGCTTTGTGCACGTCCTGTCTTGTTAATATCATTATATGCGTTACTACGAAGACATGTTAATACATGGCTGTCAATCAATTTGGTGGGTGGGGAAACCGCACTCCTATGCCATGTTGCGTGGGCCTCAAAATGGCAGGGATTTGGATCCTATATTAACGTCAGGAAATTTAAAAAAAAAGAAACTTATTGTCTTTCTATCACTCCAGTTTGACAGTGGACACACTATACCTACACACAGTTCTGTCCAGACAACTTACAAAAGATCATTTTCATCATAGGTGCCCTTTTATGTTCCAGATCATCAAACAAATGTAAAAATTAGACAAAGATAACACAAGTAAACACATCATGAGTTTTTTTAAATGGATGAAAACAAAATCTGAAACTACAAAGTCCTGTGTGTAAGGGGGCAAACACTTTTTCACACATGGCATTGTAGTTTAGGAAGCATTTTCATTTACAAGACTGTATATACAAAAGTCCTATATTCTGCACTAAAATGAATTGAATCAGAATTCAAGACTGCAGCCAATACTGTAATATCACGAGACACA
The DNA here is from genome assembly GCF_903798145.1 of Danio aesculapii. Classification (NCBI taxonomy): domain Eukaryota; kingdom Metazoa; phylum Chordata; class Actinopteri; order Cypriniformes; family Danionidae; genus Danio; species Danio aesculapii. The sequence continues at coordinate 46,555,857 of NC_079452.1, read as the reverse complement.
AAATGCAATTAATATACTGGCAGATTTGTGACAATCTCCAAGATACCCACGCGAATGTGATTCAGTGAGCTATAATTGCTTACCTTGGTTTGTCACCATCATTTAATGACTTATGACAACAGAAGTTCAATTCCAAACCTATTTGTCCCCGCACCTTTGTTGACGTGAATATGGCAGCATGGCGTACCTGAAACACATGACACAAACTGTAACGCAGCTGACATCCTCCTGCTGATAGAGCACCCTGTGAGACACAGGAGCCCGAACTCAATGATAACCTTCACAGAATTAGCTGCAGGGGTTATTCATACAATAATTGTTTCTGCCAAACTCATACATCTCCATGTCAAGCCCAAATTAATGTGATTTCTGCTGCTAAATAATAGATCGTGCACCATGCAGCTCTGCTTTTCCCCCTCTTCATATCAGTGTTCACGTTTTCATTAGTTACCTAAGATGTAAATAGTGTTTGTATTTAAAGATTTCAATTCGCTCTCCTTTATTTGCATGTAATTGAACTTGTTAATACAAGTGCTTAATCCTTTGTTGATTAGTACCTTATATTCAAGAGAGGGTAATTTAGACCTCCAATTACAACACAAGTCTTGATTGCATGGCCCTTAAAACAAGGCGCTGATCTCTGAACATGAGCACCGTTAAATTTTCCGTTACTTTACAGTAGCCAATTTGCTGCTCCGTTATCCTAGACCGTTGACCGAGGTGAGGTGTAAGCGATAAGCATTGGCTCAGACTAATGTCGTCTCCTGTGGCTTGGCACGGCTCTGGTAGGCCTGATCAAAAACAGGAACGCTGTGAACACCGCTGACATCGGCTCCAGTTTCTCAGCCTGTCAAAAGCCACAAAGGCCTGGATCATCACCACACTCCTCCTCCAGGTCTGTTACAGTATCTACGATGAGGAAAAGGTCAAAGAGTCAATGAGGAATTAAGACATGCTTCCCTGAGCATTCCCTATGCAGCATTTCAGCACTCATGCTAGCTCACTGATAAAAAAGGAAGAGGCAGGCGTTCAGGCTAATAGTGCCGATCAGATTTCTGCTGGGTGTCTAAATGATTTCCATTAAAGCCAATTAGCCTGCTCAATGATGATGATGTAATATAAGGGCTACTTGCCTCTATGTAGGTTAGGATGGGGAAAGAGCTGCATTTACTTTGTGATTTGTTTAGATATGAGTAAAGCATTGGCATGATCAAGATTGAAAATCAATAACATTTGCTAATATAGCTGTTATAGCAAAAAAGTTACACGTTTAAAGGGGACTAGCAGGTTATACTTTTACAGAACATATATTAATATTTTATTAAATTCTAATTGATGTATGTTTTTAAATATAATAAATGAATTATTCTGTTCAAAATGATATATTGGCTATTTAATTAACTATACACAGGCATATGAATATTGTGATATTTATTTTCAAATTAAGCATTTATTTGAAGTGATGTCAATAGTAGCACAATGAATACAAACGTAACGATTTCACTCATTCGTTTATCCAAACGAGATTAATTTTTTTTGTTATAGGGCATATCCAAAGTAATCAGATAAGAGATGAATAACTTCATGACAAACTTTGATTTGAAGCAAGCAAGTATTTTGTACAAAAAGAGAAAGACAAATCGATTCATTGGATAAAGACAGCTGACAACCAAGGTATAATAATTAATACGTAATTACATTACGTGCAGGGGCGAATTTAGTGATTTTGGGGCCCTTAGCTATTCCAGCCATCGGGCCCAAAAGTTCTTTCTTTTGTACTTTAATTTTTATTATTATTTTGTAGTTTTCTTTTTCCCTATATCATTCGATCTCATTTTCTACAATTTGTCTTAATGCAAAATAATAACAACATGTAAAGCACCTTGTAAAACTTTTGAATCTATTTGTTTCCTTAAATTGAATCCACAACTAAAAACAGTAAAGATTTAGTTTTAAAAACCAAATAGTTCATTTATTGATTTGACTGCTGGACTGCTCCATGATTGAAGATGGGGGTCACATTTGCGCAGATGTAATAATTACGTTCAAATTAATATTTTTAGACCCTCACCATACAAAATATGACAGACAACAATCTTAGATATAATTTATAATGTAGGTATAATTTATACTTCAGGATATTTATTTGGTGGCCCTCAGATATCCTAGGGCCCCTTACCTTGCGTATTGGTAAAACCCGCCCCTGATTACGTGTGCTGTTTGTAAAGTAATTGTCTGTTCGGAAGAATTACTTTCAACTGTGTGACAGAAATGACAAAAATAGTGCAGTTTGTGAGCTCTGCTATGATGACAGATGTTCTGAATTTAGTTTACAAGTTGGCAGTGTTTTGTTTTTTGGTTTGTTTATGAAACCACTGGAGAGCAAACAGAGAGGTCATTTGCACTTTTTCAAAATGTTGTATTTTTTATAATACAAATAATTGATTAAATAATTATCATTATTTTAAAAGAAAATATAAAAACTATTTAAACAGGTAGATAGCTCTCTGAATATTCAATGTTGCTGTCAGCTAAAAAGTTGAATTAAAGTGAACGGATGGGTTGAACAAAAGCATGTGCAACATCAGCGTTCACAACAGGTCTGTCTTTAAATGTTAAGTTATATTCCTTTTACATTACCCACATTATATTCATTGCACATTTTGCTGTATAATTTTGTTTAGTGTATTTCTGTAATTTACTAACTGACTACTTGTTATATTTTTAATTGCCTGCATCCCTCATATTTCCCTCATATTTTATTACATGTATTTTTTATGCTCACTGTGGAATGCTGGCTGTTTGTCCAAGTATTTTTTGTTATACAATTCCAAAACAACAACAAAATGTTTTTAAAAAAGGTTTGATCTAATGTTAAAAATCAATGTTTGATGTATGATTTTGAATAGATGAGCTCTATTAGCCTGTTGATTTAAATGCAAAAATGCTTAAAATGCATGTCCAACTTATGAAAATGCTCAATACAATCCCCATTAATTACATTATTATTATTACTACTATATTAAATTTTTTTAAACATCCGTAAAACTTGCCACTTAAAGGCTTCCATGCCAACTCAGTGAAGTTTTTTACCTCAAGTAACATTTTATATTTTAATTTGCAAATCTCTAAGCAAAATTTGACATATTAACAAATGTATATATATACACATGTACGGAAGCACAGCATTTCTGTACAAAGTGACACCCACTACTGGCCTAGCATGCATGATACAGCCTTTCAAGGTAACACTTAATAATAACTGCACACTATAAATCATTTATCAAGCATTAGTAAATTATTCATTTAGGGATTTGCAAGGCATAAATAGTCCTCACTAGGTTAGATCACAAAACTTCATAAAGTTGTGTTAATAAAACATTTATTAAGCTACCGAGTAACTATGACTATATGCCTGAATAATGAGATAAATAAATGTTCATTTGAATAGTTTATTAATCATTGACTTGCTCATTTTGAATGACCTTAAAATCCACCAACTACTCTTAAATAAAAAATGGTTTGTAAATACTGCAATACTTTATTTAGTAACGAAACATGTGTGCTTAAAGTATGGAATTACAATCATTAGGAATAAGCACATTATGTATGTGCTAATAAATCAATTATTTAACACTTGTAGCTGCATTTAAAAATGGCTGATGTCTTATAATGTATTTGATTATGCTTAACAAATGATGAATGAACTATTTGCTAATGCTTAATAAATTTAAAGTGTGCAGTTATTATAAAGTGTTACCCATTTCAATCATTTTGTGAAGCTTGGGAATTGGAATAGTTGGACAATGTTATCATCTGTATAAATTGTACAAACATGTATTATTTATATTTATTATATAGAAAGTGTTCATCAAAAATGCTGAAGTAAGATTTTGTGCCTTCCCGTTTTACTCTGTATTGGGAATGAGGCAGCTATGATTTAAAAGAGCCTAAATAACATAACCTGTATGCAAATCTGACAAATTTCTTTAAAAGGTTTATTGGTAATTCAATATAACCCCAAAGTGGCCATAATTCATTCTTGATTTAGTCATCAGACAATGGCTTAGCTGAATTAAAATCACTTGGAATTAAGAGTTTGCAAGGCAAGGGCCAAGAGGTCCATTGATTCGCATGTAATACATGAAATTATTACTTTGGTGCTGCTACTAAAAGAGTAGGCGGCAAGGCCAGAAAATCGAGGCCTCTGATGAATGTGCTCAGCAGAAAGCTTTGAGAAGTCTAGAGGATCAATATGGTAGTTTGTCAAAGCTGATCTCAGAGGTGTTGTGACGAAGGATCCTGCAGAATAGAGCCCGAGTCAGCAAAGTACATTATCAGAAATCAAAGCATCTGCGAATGACGGCAGGAGGGAGAGTTAGAGAGGGCCCAGAACGAAGGCCATGCTTCCTCTATTGTAATTAAAAACCATTTTATCAGACCTGTCTCCCAAACAATCCCTCTTGCTTCCTATTGACATTATGCCAGGCAGGACGTGAGGCTCTAATTTGACTTTAAATAAATGAGCTGAAGGTATTTAAAATTCTGCATTAGCTTTAGGGAGGAAAACAAGTGGGAAAAACAAGGGGCTGCATACAGCTTGTAAACTTGTGGAGCACAATGATGCCTAATAATCAGGTAATAATCTGCATGATGTTTGGCGGATTCATTTAACACAGAATTTAAAAATTGATTTCTCAAAGACGCAGCAATGTCAGTTTTAAAATAAGCATGAGTACTTTCACAAAACAGACCTGCCGCAATTACTTATTATTTTTGGTTATTTGATTTATTCACGATTTTTTTCAGCATTTCACAAAACACGAAATGTGGATAGTTTCAAGTTTCTTACTGATAACGGATAACGGTTACTATAAAATACATTTTATAGTAAATACTTTAGTTTTTGAACAAACTGTGTACAGTAATTAATCTATGGTGGTAGTTGCTGTATTAATATAACTAGTAACAACAAATTAAGCATTGCTGTATTAAAGAGATAGTTCACCCAAAAACAAAACAAAAATACTCATCATTTACTTACCCTCACATGGTTCCAAACCTTTAAGAATTTCCTTTTTTGCTGAAAACAAAAGAATACCTTTTGAATAAAGTTGAATGATGTCATCTATAAAACAAAAACTACGAAAGTCAAAGGTTACAGATTTCCAACATTTTTCTAAATTCTTTTGTTCAACAGAAGGAAGAAAATTTTGAGTTTCTTTGTCCTGTTGCAGATAAGAGGATGGAGAGTAAATTGTGACTTTTAAAAATGTATTTTAGGTTGAACTATCCATTTAATTTTTCTACAACTATTTGGTACATGGCGAGGCAGTGGCGCAGTGGGTAGCACAATTGCCTCACAGCAAGCAGGTCGCTGATTCGAGCCCCGGCTGGGTCAGTTGATATTGCTGTGTTGAGTTTGCATGTTCTCCCCGGGTGCTCAGGTTTCCCCCACAGTCCAAAGACATGTGGTACAGGTGAATTGAATAAACTAAAATTGGCTTTAGTGTATGTGTGTGAATGAGTGAGTATGGATGTTTCCCAGTACTGGGTTGCAGCATAGAAAGGCATCCGCTGTGTAAAACGTGCTGGATAAGTTTGCGGTTCATTCTGCTGTGGCGACCCCTGATGAATAAAGGGACTGAGCTGAAAAAAAAAATGAATGAATATATGGTACATTATACTACAAAACACCACAGTTTACTGTAGTAAAAATGAAAGTTTACTACAGCATTTATTACAGCTTATCAGTTCATTATAGTATGCTGTAACATTCATTAACAAAGTGTTATATTTATCAAACAGCATAGTATTTTACTACAAATACAGTATTTTTTCATGTGAACAGATGGTTTGTAAATTCAAAAATAGACTTGAAAGTAATGAGGTAGGCCAACGTAAAAACATATCAATCTTTACATTAAAAATATAAAAATGATTTTCTTGAACAACCTGCTCAAATTTTAAATCAGTTTCTGATATTTTCTTTTATATTAAGCTTGTCTTACAAATTAACCAAAAGATTGCCTAATAATCAGGGCCGGATCTAAGCAATTCCAGCAAAGAGGCCCCAAACGTTTTAAAATGCACCTTTTGCATTTAAATTTTTATTATAATTATTATTTTGCTGTTTTTTCTTATATCATTGAATCTCATTTTCTACATTTTATCTTTATGCAAAATAATAACAACGATTTAATCATTTGACTGCTGGACTGCTCCATGATTGAAGGTGGGGGACACATCTGTGCAGATGTAATAATTCCGTTCAAATTAAAATGTTTAGACCCTCACCGTACAAAATATGATAGAAAATTATGTTAAATATAATTTATAGTATCATTTATACTTCTAAGTATTTATTTGGGGGCCCTCAGATTTTCCTGGGCCCCAAGCGGCCGCTTACCTTGTTTATTAGTTAAATCTGGCCCTGCGCATAATGCTGGTAATGATGTCATATTTTCAACAAATTCAATTAACTCAAAACATAAGAAAATAATTAAAAATAGGGCAAATGTCCAATTTAGGCCAGTCACAATCATTGATAAATCCTCTCTTTAGTTCTTTGATTAAACTAAATATTTGAGATTACTGTAAAAATTGTGCGTTGCAAATTTCAAGAGGAATTTTTTACTTTCGAATCTGTAGATCTGAATGTTGACTCCTACAAATGAATAAACATACTTTAGTGTTAAATAGAAGAGGAAACCTCAAAGTTCAAAATTAATTAATTTATTTATTGAGAAAAAACGTGTGTGCATTTAGGCTACAATTGCCTATTCACAAAAGTTTTTTTGCCCATCAACAATTGCCTCTCAATCTCAAGTCCTCCTTTCTCTGAATACAGCGTTTTCACATATTAAAACTGAGCGCCCTCCGCTTCCTTGTAAGCAAAGTAAACAGTAACAGGTCCAGCAGAGGTCTGAACTGTCTCTGTTACTCCAACCACCATCCATGAGCCCAATCCATACGCCAAGCATGGGATACCTTAAAAACGAGAGAGAAAATCATAATATAAATACATCTGTTGTATTGTCAGAAACAGAACTTGTAAACAATATCTGAACTGACCTAAATTGATGACTTTCAGTGCTCCGAAAAACGTATTCTCAAACTGCAGGTTCTGTGGAGGTGCTTTGGTGCAGTGGTATTTGATGAAGGGGAAAGCCCCAGTCCTGAGGATGTGGTAGTTCGTGCCCTGCACCTGCCAATTGAAGTTAGACAGGCCGAACTGGTCGTTGATGACGTCACGGTAGCGCACGCAAAATGACGTCCAGGGCGGGAGCGCGCGCTGCGTCAGGTGGCAGGTCAAGACTTCAGAAGCTGCAGGACGAACAGCTTTATTTCGAAATGTACTGGGGAACAGGGCCACTTTTAGAAAGCAGCCGTGGATTCTACGAAGAATGTCTGTCATTTCCGACTACGTTAACCCGCATGAGTCAAAATTATGTATTTATATATTAGGCGTTTCAAGAGTAACGGTTGATCACGACATTATTTCGCATGCAAACATGCATTAAACACTATAAGAGGTAAGCCGTGTGAAATAAAGCGCACAAACCTAAATAAACAGAATGCCTGAAGAATTTAGTAACTAGTATTGGATCTCTGCACTCGCGAAGACGGTCCGGTTGTCAGATGTTACACAACTCTCCAGAGCGGGTTTTCACACTTACAAACGTTTACATTATTACTTATTATTACTTTGTTGTTTCTACGAACGCGTCGATTAATGCGCTACTTATTCAAAGAAATATTGGAGACAAGCCGCATAACCTTCTCTGGTACGGTTAGTATATTCTCCGGGAGGAAACAAGGAAGACTTTTCGTTTGTTCCCATCTAAATACTGCAGCATGTAACTGTTAGGCTACGGTAGCATGGATCTTTATTCTCATGCAATCATCATCCATACACCTCAGAAATGTCATTGCATATAAAATAAGATAATATATTGATAAATATCAGGATATACTAATTGTTTACTGATAGTGATTATATGTTGGCCAATCTACCTTTAAATAGTTTTTAAAGCTGGTGCACCCCAAAACTGCACATATACAGTAACATTTGTTTTATATTTATCAAATACAAATTAGTTTGGCTTGATCATTTAAGGTTTTCTGTTCATTTATAATTAACAAATCCGTAATTTTATGTGTAAATACCAATGTTCACAGAAATGTAGTAAATAGCTATTTTAAAACAGATTATTTTTGAGTGATTATAATTTCCATAGGCATTTAAATAATGATAGTGTTTTTTTAACGGTAACACCCAAGAATTGCATATATAGTATATGTATTTTTTTTTTGTAAACGCCCTATTCCACAATCCATTACAAATGTATAAAAATATGTGTAAGGTTTTCTTGAAAAACAGATATATACACAGAAACTTTACCAATAAAATGTAAGCATTTATTTGTGGGTTTCCTAAAATAACATAAATCCACAAACAATGTAAACATTTATTTATATCCATGTAATTTGAATTAACAAACATGAATGATCCAATGCGTGAAAATCGATGTACATTATAAATTCCTATTTTAAAAACTATTAAAACTGAATATTTTTGATAGTTTACAATTTAAGTTTGCGTTTAAAGAAGAATTTAAGTATAATCCCTGAAGTATAATGGTGTGTGTGTGTGTAGTAGGGCTGCACAATATATCGTTTCAGCATCGATATCGCAATACAGGATGTGTGCAATGTTAAGTTTGTATTATAATTCATCATTTGCATGTGGTTTTGATGCCTGTGATTGTATAATGATTTTAAGAGCATTCAGGCATAAGAAATTGTACCATTTTTGACCTTAACTACAATTAATTTTATTGAATTATTTTTATTTTTATCATTCAGTTAATGTACATGAATACTGTAAAACTGGGGAAACACCTTAATTCAATAATATCTTTTTCTTGATTGTATTTATAGATTGTTATGCATGAAAATACTCGCAACACATGCAAATACAGAAATGCGCTGCAAATAGCACAGACCACAACGAAAATGTGTTGGGGAATCTTATTAGATTTTATGGAGATGCAAATAGTAAACAATAATTCATCAATCTCTGACTAAACATGTGCTGGAAAATACTCGCAACACATATAAATAGCACAGACAACAAACAAAAAAAAATGTCTTAGGGAACCCCAAACATTTTAAAGATAGTTTATTAGATTTTATGGAGATGCATTCCCACTGCATAATCATCCCAATCGATCGAACATTATAAATTCTTTCCAAATAGAGATATTAGGTCATCTGGTGAAATTGTATTTACACAGTATTGTAATATATATCGCAATGTTAAATGTTTCCAATATTGTGCAGCCTGTAATTTTGATTCCTGAAGAAATGTGTTGTTTTGTGTTTTGATGTTCATTAACTCAAAAATAAAGTTGATTTTTAAACTACGATACCTTTTTTATGTACTGCTGGAAAACACATGCATGTTGTATTGTGTTAGTTTAGTAAAATCATCTGCTGAATTCATATGCATGTATAATTATGACTAAAGATGCACATTTTGTTGAGTGTTCTGTTGAGTCTTTGGCTGCATATTTATATCATCTCTACTCATAAATAATTAAGATTTCATGAAAGTCACATCTGACTTAAATGTAATTATAAAAGTTCTTATTGTTCATCTTTATAGAGGGGGAAATATTTTTAGATCATCATAATTTGGCCTAAAAAAGGCCATAGACAAATCAATGTGCAAGTGTGTTTCTCCTTTTAATCTTACTACGTTAACCACATTTCAGCTTTAACAGAGTTTTATGTCTACATTATATTTAAAGGCTTGGTGAAAGCAATTATAACTCAAGGTGTAAACGCTATTGTATGTTGACTCATTTTGTGTTGATGTAGTTTATGAGTTGATAACCAATCGCTTCCGACTCCAGTAATCTCCCTTTCTTCTTGAGATGCGGTTTGATTTTGTATGGTCATGCCCAAGACCTCTTCAATGTCCTTGATAAGCTCCTTATAAAAGCAAACAATAGCAGGCATTCAGTGTATGTCTGACTACACATCCCAAACTTGTAACTATTGAACGGTGAATAAGAATTCCTCTATCAAATCAAGTAATGATGTGTGTTGAATGGAGTAGTTCAGCAAGTCATTGAATCTCCAATACACACAGAGTGTATGACAATATCCACACGACTTCAGCTGCAGTTAATGTGGCCAGACATAAAGCCTTGAATTTAATAACCGACTACCTTGTGTATTGTAAAGGTTTTATTAAGTACAAATTCACTTGGTGTAATGCTAGTAATTATAAATGTGATAAAATATAAACACAGTTATTATTCTGACAATAATAATTGATTTAGAGTACCATGTTTAGACAAGATTGTGATAAACGGTTGCATGCGAACTGGAAGTGAACCCATGTTTGAGTACACATATATGGTACAGCATGTATTCATGGTTTGTCAAAGGTTACATGCTGCCGATTGTTGTGTCAAAATTCAATTTGACTTGGATAATGAAAAATGGCCACATTAAATAGAACAGCCTTGAAGACTGTGAAGCATGAAGTTGATTATTATGATTAGCACTACATTCAGGTTTTGGAGCAACTCCTCTTCTGAGTAAATAGTGCTGTGTTGTGGATATACAGCGGGTATGGAAAGTATTCAGACCCCCTTACATTTTGCATTCCTTGTTATATTGCAGCCATATGCTAAAAAGTTTATATTTTCCTCAATGTACACACAGCACCCCATATTGATACTAAAACACAGAATTGTTGACATTTTTGCAGATTTATTAAAAAGAAAAACTGAAATATCACATGGTCCTAAGTATTCAATGACTCTCATATATTTACCTCAGGTGCTGTCCATTTCTTCTGATCTTCATTGAGCTGGTTCTACACCTTCATTTGAGTCCAGCGGTGTTTGATTATACTAATTGGACTTGATTAGGAAAGCCACATAAGACTATATAAGACCTTACAGCTCACAATGCATGTCAGAGCAAATGAGAATCATGAGGTCAAAGGAACTGTCAGGAGACAGAATTGTGGCTAGGCACAGATCTGGCCATGGTTACAAAAAAAAAGTAAGCTGCTCCTAAGGTTCCTACGAGCATAGTGGCCTCCATAATCCTTAAATGGAAGACATTTGGGACAACCAGAACCCTTACTAGAAGGGGTTAAAGAGGAACCCAAAGATCTCCGTGGCTGAGCTCCAAAGATACAGTCGGGAGATAAGAGAAAGTTGTAGAAAGTCAACCATCACTGTAGCCCTCCACCATCAGGCTTTATGGCAGAGTGGCTCGACACATGAACGGCTGCATGGAGCTTGCTAAAAAACACCTGAAGGACTCCAAGATAGTGAAAAAATAAAAGATTCTCTGGTCTGATTAACTTTTTGGGCTTAATTCTACGTGGTATGTGTGGAGAAAACCAGGCACTGCTCATCACCTGTCCAATACAGTCCCAACAATGAAGCATGCCACCACAGGAGTGTTTTTTAGCTACAGGGACAGAACGACTGGTTGCAATCGAGGGAAAGATGAATGCGGCCAAGCACAGGGATATCCTGGACGAAAACCTTCTCCAGAGAGCTCAGGACCTCAGATTGGGCTAAAAGTTTACCTTCCGACAAGACATTGACCCTAAGCACACAGCTAAAATAATGAAAAAGTGGCTTCACAACAACTTTGTGACTGTTCTTGAATGGCCCAGCCAGAGCCCTGACTTAAACACAATTAAGCATCTCTGGAGAGACCTAAAAATAGCTGTCTACCAATGTTTACCATTCAACCTGACAGAACTGGAGAGGATCTGCAAGGATGAATGACAAAGGAACCCCAAATCCAGGTGTGAAAAAAACTTGTTGCATCTTTCCCAAAAAAGACTCATGGCTGTATTAGATCAAAAGGGTGCTTCTACTAAATACTGATCTTTCAGTTTTTTCTGTTTTAATAAATTTGCAAAAATGCCAACAATTCTGTGTTTTTCTGTTAATATAGGGTGCTGTGTGTACATTACTGAAGAAAAAAATGAACTTAAATGATTTTAGCAAATGGCTGCAATAAAACAATGAATGAAACATTTAAGGGGGTCTGAATACTTTCCGTACCCACTGTATTTATATTTATTATAGTTATAAAAGTTCAGTCTTTGAAGCAGAACTTAACTGGCCTCACTGGATGAGAACAGATACTTTACAGATGAACTGAGTCTTGCAACATTGATACATGGTAATGAACTGAACTGAATCAACATAAAACTGACTCAAGCTAAATAAAAACATTGCTGTCCTTTGCGGAATTGCTTGTACTCATTTAACTGACTTGAACTCATTTCAAATTAAGGAATTTCACACATTTGGTTTAACAAGGTATTTCAAAGCAGAATCTGATTTGTTTGCACGGTTTCCTTAATGATATGAGTTTGACAAAGCCATGTACTGCAAATTTATTTAAGCTTCTTGTTTTTCTTCCTTATGACCATAACTTTTAAAATATAGGTCTATCAGTAGGCGTAGTAGTAGTAGAAATAGACCAGTGTCAAGCTTTATCATCATACTTTATTCATACATTTGATTCAGCTATTTTTCAGTTTTTCTCTGTGTAGCTGTTTTCACGCAATCTATTGTATTTATCTATATATGTGACCCTGAACCACAAAACCTAGTTAACACAGTCATAGGTGCACATATTCTGAAAGTTGCATAAATAAGCAAATGACAACACTAATGTAAAGTTTGTTAGGATATGACAATATTTGGTTTATTGTTCAACATTTGGAACTATTTGAAAGCCTGTCATCAAATTACTGAAAAATTCGCCTTTAAAGTTATCCAAATTAAGTTCTTAGCCATGCATATTAATATTCAAAAACTAAGTTATACATTTACAGTAGGAATTTTACAAAATGTCTTCATGGAATGAATTTTACTTAGTATGGTAATGATTTTTGGCATTAAAAAAGAAAATTCTATAATTTTGGCCAATAAAATTTATTTTTAGTTCTTGCCAAAAATGTACTTGTGCAACATAAGACTGATTTTGTGGTCCATGGTCACATTTAAAGGTGACTGCACTTGTAAAACAGCCTTTATAAAATGTTAAAAGACACTAAATATTATATATATATATATATATATATATATATATATATATATATATATATATATATATATATATATATATATATATATATATATATATATATATTTTTTTTTTTTTTTTTTTTTTTATAGCAAAACTAGCAAACAGTACATAAGGGTTAATAAAATCAAGTTTTGTTATATAAGCATTTTTCCAGCATGTTGACATTGATGAAAATTCAGAATTGGACCTTTGAAATGAGACTTTGAGTACTCATGACGTACACTATTGATTGAACTGAATCAACTCTAAACTGACTCCTTCTGAACAATGACACTATTGTACTTCACATCATTTTTTCTGTTTAGATACTACTTTGACAATCTTTGCAAAAGTAGCTTAAGAAAATACACCCACATACCTTAAAGTTGCTTGCCCCCTGCATATTTGGAGCTGATATTTCCTGATGAATGATTGACAGGTTGCGAGCAAAGGTCAGCAACGCTCCCTGGAGATTCTCCGAGATTGTTCTGTTAACGACACAGAGAAACAAACGAGCTTACTAATGATCCCCCAGAACCATCATCAGAGAAAAACAAAAAAACAATCACCTTGTTTGGCTGTGGGGCTGTAAGGAGCTTAATGAGAACTCTCAGCCTTAAAGACTGTGCTATTCTTCAGGGAGAAATGAGGAGGGAAAGCAGGGCTTGGATGGGATAGGTATAGGATTTATGTGATGAATGCCTTTAATTCGACTTGGCAGTATGTTTTGCGCTGACACATTTCGGTTAAGGTATTCGCTACATAATGTTTAATCTGCTCTTTGGGAGTTTGCTCAAGGTCTAGATATAGCTCTAATGGAAACGGGGACGTGGGAAGGAAAAACAGAGCTGGAGAAAGATAAGGGTAATGCATCTGCTTTGTTTCTTGTGGGAACTCACAGCATGCCAAGGCTTCTTCTGTATCTGCTGTCATGGAGGGCAAACACGGTGCCTTGCCTTGCCTGAAACATAAAAAAAAACACTTATTCTGGAATCAAAGACCTCTGGTTATATTACTGGGAGGCAAGCTAAGGTTTACCTTGACATCATAGCCTATGCCCTGCGCTTTGCACATCAGGAAAAATGTGCTATAATATACTAAAGGCAGATTGGTGTGAAGAAGCCGGGTGCACATCACTGCAAATCGACTGGTCACTGAGGTTTCCTGAGGAGAACATATAAACACAGAGTCAAAAGGGCGATATTTAAGATTTTTTTTACATATTTCTCACCAATGTGTGAGCATCTTATTAACAAAAAAAAAAAAAAGTCTCTCCGATTTCTTAGACGCAATGTTTTTGTAAAATTTATAATCAAACTTAATTTCATCATCTGTGGACAGCTCAAGATGTCTATATTTTTATGAGCAGATGCTTTCTTGACCACTATTTTCTCACTGCTGTCATTTTTCATTAATTTTCTTTTTCGGTTTAGTCCTTTTATTAATCTGGGGTCACCACAGCGGAATGAACCGCCAACTTATCCAGCATATGTTTTATGCAGTTGATGCCCTTCCAGATGCAATCCATCACTGAGAAACACCCATACACTCTCGTTCACACACATACCCTACGAACAATTTAGCTTACCCAATTCATATATACATGTGCTTGGACTGTGGGGGAAACCGGAGCACCTGGAGTAAACCCCCGTAAACATGGGGAGATTATTTATTTATTTATTTATAAATGTTTAATAAATTGGTTAATTATTATTTATAAAATGTAATATTATTTTTCTCAATGGATGCAGCACAAATTTACATACTTTTTACTTTTTAAAGCATTGCTCTCGGTGTCAGTTGCATTTAGGATATTTTTTATCAGCATATCGTTTTAATCCAAAAATTAAAAAGAAATTAAAGTGTAAAAAGAGAATGGAAATCAGTGTAATGGCTGCATTATTAAAGACACACTCAGAGCGCAGGGTGACATCAAATACAAATCACCAATAAAATAAACAATCAGTGAAGAAATTATTGATACATTTTTGAAAACTACTTTGAATTCACTTTAAATATTTAAAAATGCGGCTCAGCTCAGTGGTTAGCACTATCGCCTCACAGCAAGAAGGTCCCTGGTTCGAGTCCCGGCTGGGTCACCTAGCATTTCTGTGTGGAGTCTACATGTTCTCCCTGTGTTGGCATGGGTTTCCTCAGGGTGCTCCGGGTTTCCCCCACAGTCCAGAGACATTGAGTATAAGTGAATTGGTGTATGAGTGTGTGTGAATGTGGGAGTGTATGGGTGTTTCCCAGCAGTGGGTTGCAGTTGGAAGGGCATCTACTCCGTAAAACATATGCTTGACTAGTTGGAAGTTCATTCTGCTGTGGTGACCCTTGATAAATAAGGGACTAAGCCGAAGGAAAAAGAGTGAATGAATATTAAAAAAAACTTTTTGCATCTTTAAACAAAAAACTGTGATCAAAATATAGCATTCAGTCTATGCTATAGGGAATATCTATGCACCTGGGGGCCCCAGGAAATTGGAGGGCTCCCATATTAATACCTAGAACTATATATTATACCTGTAAATGATATATAACATCATTTATCATATTTTGTATGTTGAGGGTCTAAAAAAAAAATAAAAGTTTGATGTTTATGTGTCCTCCACTCTCAATTACAAAGCAGTCCAGCAGTCAAATAGGTAAAGATTTAGTTTTAAACAATTTTTTAGTTGTGAATTCATTTTAAGAAAACAAATCATTTAATAAGTTTTACACTATGCTTTACATGTTGTTCTTATTAATTACATGTTTCCTTTAAGACACAATGTAGAAAAGGAGATTGATTTATTTTGCAGTTTTCCCCCCCTTATATCACTCAATTAAAAATAAAATAGAACATTTTAGAACTTTTGGGCCCCATGGCCAGAATTGCTTAGGGCCCCTAAATCACTAAATCCACCCCTGGTCATTCGTAATCTGTAATTGTAATCTAACATATTTTTTGTTTGTCCACGAAAGGATTTAGGATTTAGCAGTCAAAATCATATAATCTTTCACAGTTACTATTGGTATCATCAAAAAATTTGTATGCAGAACCTAGCATATGACTTTTTGTTAAATTGCTTTGAAATTATGTGTACTGTCTGTAACATTCATTAATTTTTCTTCGGGTTAGTCCCTTATTTATCAGGGCTCTCCTCAGCGGAATGAATCGCTAACTATTCCAGCATATTTTCTATGCAGCGGATGTCCAGCTGCAACCCAGTACTGAGAAACACGCATATTCCACATTCACACATGCACTTATACACTACTCCAGACAGAAATGCCAACTGACCCAGCTGAGACTCGAACCAGTGACCTTTTTGCTGTAAGGTGACAGTGCCCTACAGTCTATAACAGGGGTGCCCAAACTTTTTCCTATAAAGGACCTAAAACCAAACTTGACTAAGGGCTGTGTGGGCCGAATATATACCAAACCGTATTACATTAAATTTAACAAAGGGGTTGTGATTACTCATTTATTCGGTATATTAAAAAAAGAGAAAACATTTCTTTAAATAATATTTATATCTCACATTTTATAATGAACTTAGTACTGTAAAAACATAAACAATTTCATTTACAACACAATGGAGTTCAATGCTGTTTACACTAGTTGAGCTGCACCTGCCTTTGCCTTGATATGCTCACAGATGTCAGATGTACTGTACTTTAAGTGACAGTATTTGCATTTTAAAAGTATGATTCATTTACAACATTTAATTTAATCACTTAAATTCAGTTGCCTTTTTTGTAGCTCAGCAATAAAGCAAAAAAAGAAATAAAAGATTTTGTTAAATTTAAAATTCGGAATGGCATTCACCCCAACAACCAACATTCTCCCTCTATTTTCAGATAGGATGGCAGGCCAAATCAAAGGTTAGGGCCCTACTTTTGGCATCTCTGGTCTATAATAATAATAATAATAATAATAATAATAATAATAATAATAATATAACAAAACGTATACAAAAACTGTTTGGTCTCTAATTTAATTCTGTATCCTGGCATTGAATAACATTTGTTTTTTTCTATGTTACAAGGGCAAGTTTGAGCACAACAAATAAGTTGCTGGCTGCAGTTCACTTAACAGCCACCAGTGTCTCTAACAAGTGTTTCTGAAGTCTACATATAGCCTCATTTAGCAACAAATTGCATTTAATTCTGTTGCTAAAAATTTGACCAGTACATCTAAATGATGAACTGAGCTCTCGGGAACAAGAACAGCCATTCCGAAAACAAATACAAGGCTTTCAAAAGCCCACATGGAAAAAGGGGCATTAGTCTCACATTCATATAGGACACCAGGGACACAAAGTCCTGCATTATTAGGTTACACCACTATGGAAAACCAGAAGGTTTCCTCAAAAACCCCAGCGACGCTCATGCCAGATAAAAGATGTGTCTAAAAGAACGCCACAGGAGTGGATTAGTTAAGAGTGGCAGGACTCGCAGGACTCGTAGCGGGCATGAGGTATATTCTCAGTGACAGATATGAAATGCAGGGTAAAGCCCTCGCATGGTGTGCAGGGCATGAGTAATTCTCTTCTATACAATTCTGTTTTCTGCTGTCAGACACACTATCCTCAAACAACAATAAAAAGCTTTTCCTGCAGGCTTTTAATTGTGTTTGTAATATTCCGGGCCTAAATGATGGCCAAAGCCGAAGCCATTAAGACAGGCGGGCGGGTGCCAGGCGACACAGGCACATACAAACTAAATGAATGTTTGATAAAATAATACAAGTCGCAGATTAACAAGCGTAAACTCCAGTTTGCCGCTAATAAAGGAAGTCTATTGTTTGGGGGCTGGCATCAGGTTGATGAGGTGCTCAGGCATGCATACACATGCATAATGAATATGGTATGCATTATTTATGGGCTGATTATTTAGACTCATCTATCAAAATGATAATGAATTCAGCTTCTTCTAAACACCAATCAGGTCGGAAGCGTAATTACAGCGTTTAGTTGTATTTAACCAAAATAAAACAACAAAGCTTAGCTGGATCAATCTTTATGGATGCCTTGATTTATCGGGATAATATCCAGCAGAGGACACTTATTGCTCTCAAGTCCAGTCTCAGGGAACACATTGGGGATAATGGTATTTCTGTGCTTTAAAGAGCTGAGAGCATCTCAAGCAGTTCCGAGTGTTAACCTTTAATGAGGTAGTTGAGCTAAAAATTTTAATTCTGTCATCCTTGTGACTTGTATGACTTTTTACTCACTTCTACTTCCACTCACACTATCATATGGGTTAAGACAATCTACTGTAAAATACATCTAATAAGTTGAATATACTACTTTTATGAAGCTTTCATGATTCTTTTATGACAAGCCCCTGGTCCTTTTTATTGTATTCTCCATCCAGAGAACAGAAAGTCATGAAGAATGTTCAGCTTACATCTATAACCTTAATCGCTCAAGTCACCGCAGATCAGTCTACAGGAAATTCAAGACAGCAAACAGTCCAAATTCATTTGTCCTTTGCGAACATGAGTGCTTGAAGTACATAAGATTATTTGAACAACAGTTGTACTGTAAATGTGTTGCACTGCATTAAAAGTAGACAAAATTACTGTTTTTAATGCATTTTACTGTTTTTAATTTCATCAAATTGGGCTTGTCAAATGCAGGCAACGCGCAAAGTACACTTTGCTTTTATATGCACCGCTGGATTTTTGTAATCAGACATGTTGCTTTGAATCAGTTTTGCACTTTATAGTGCGTCCTTGAACTTGAACTCGGCCACAGTTTCACAGTTAGAAAAGAAACAGAGAAGATGGAATAAGAATAAAAAACTACTGAAGACAGCAAAACAACTGACCACCATTTTGAGGTTACCTGAGGAGAGCATATAAACACAGCAAGGCAAAAGGGCGATATTTAAGATTTTTCACATATTTCTTTGTGTGAGCATTGACAAAAATTTGAAAAAACAAAAGACTCTCCAATTACATGTATAGGGCGACGCGGTGGCTGGTTCGAGCCTCGGCTGGGTCAGTTGGCGTTTCTGTGTGGAGTTTGCATGTTCTCCCCATGTTGGTGTGGGTTTCCTCAGGGTGCTCCGGCTTCCCCCACAAGTCCAAAAACATGTGGTATAAGTGAATTAGGTAGGCTAAATTGTCCGTTGTGTATCTGTTTGTAAATGAGTGTGTGTGGATGTTTCCCAGTGATGGGTTGCGGCTGGAAGGGCAGCCGCTGCGTAAAACATGTGCTGGATAAGTTGGCGACCCCAGATTCTAAATGTATGAAGTCAGAATTATTAGCAAAGATAAAATAAATCAGTTATTAAAAATGAGTTATTACTATTATGTTCAGACGTGTTAAAAAAAAATCTTCCATTCGTTAAACAGAAGTTGGGGAAAAAAATAAACAGCGGGCTAATAATTCAGGGGGGCTAATAATTCTGACTTCAACACAACACATTCAACAATACACATTTATAATCCAACTTTTATAATTGTACTTTGCTGATCTGTTGACAATATGCCAGCGAATTCCAGAGCTCAACATATCCATATCACAAGGATCATGTTTTCTTAACCACGGATTTCTCAATTCTGTCATTTGTCTTCTATTTATTTACTATTTTATTTACTTATAATGTATAATTAATAACAGAGAAGATGGAATTAGAAGAACAAACCACTGAAGACAGCAAAACAACAGACTTCCATTTTGACTAAATGACATATCAAACATGATTGAGCAAAGCTGCGATTGTCATGCACATCTTGTCAGGGAAGCACAGTTGTGTGATCAGTAATACATTTTCAACGGAAAGCTTTTAATGCTTACATTGATTCAGTGTGGCTAAAAATCACACGACTATGGATACCATCACACATAAGGAAGAATTTTTAAATGAAGCATATACTACACAGAGCCGTAGTTCACAGAAAAGTGGCACAAACAGCTGTAATTATCACAGAATTTTTATCTCAATGTCGTTATAGTAAATTTTGAACAATTTTGTGCAGCTTTTTAGTGAACTATGTCTCTGTGTTGTAAATGCTGATCCTTCTAGCACATGCTGGAGGTTTACTAGAACCAGCTTTACTGAAAAAATGCACACGAAAAATCGCCTTCAATTAATTATCCAATCATACTATAAACCAATTTTAGGGATCATAACTTATGAAGAGAGAAAGTACAGACACTGGACAAGAATGAATATTTCCAGTGTATATATGTAGGGGTGGAGTGCCTATATTTGTGCATGCTTTTAAGTGGAGTATACTATGAAAGACTGTGCATTTCATTATGTGTATGCTACTGTATATCCATGAAAAAAAGTATCCATCAGGTATTAGAATGCGATAGAATGTTATTTATGTCATTTTTTAATCAGCTGTCCAATCATAACAGCAGGAGTGGGGAAAATTCAACATGGACTAATCATGACAACATTTCTGTATAACACCTTCAGGTGGCACCCCAGGTCACAACTGAGAAAATGAAAATAAATATATTTTAAATTGATAAATTCTTACAGATTTGGTTTGCCTTCTAGTATGGTGTACAGAAGACTTCTTTACAGAGATTTCTGTCACTGAAGGAGGAACCTCCAGTTTACTGGTGCGGCAGTCCAGCGTCCCCCTCGTCATCATGAGCATCAGCTGTGTCATGGCCAACTGGTTACTGTAGCCCAGGTCAAGATCAATAGCCCAAACCTAAAAAATACAAACCAGCACATACAAACAAGGGTCAGGAGATCCAACTTATAATTAAAGGGATAGTTCACCCAACTTTAAAAAAACATTAACTCAGCCTCCACCTATTCTAAACATATTGGAGTTTCCTTTTTCTGTTCAACACAAAAGTAGAATCTGATGTAGTCAAAGGCTACCGGTTTTCAATATTTTTCAAACTAAATTCTTATGTGTTCAAAGTAAAAAAAGAAACCCTTGAAAGTTTGGAATAAATGGTAAGTACATTTTTAAATTGTACAAAATATCCACTCATTTTCAACCAAAAGTGACATTTAAAATACTCAAAACAATCCAACAGATTAACATTTATAAAATATATATTTGCAGGAAAAAATGTTCACAGTCAGATCCAACAGATATTGTGCGTGTATATGAGACCGAGAGAGAACGAGAGAGAGAGAGAGAGAGAGAGAGAGAGAGTAACACACTGTGTCTAAAGCCCAACTGGAGACTCTCTTCACATCTGTATGGTTAATGGCATCATTATAAGGATATTAAGGGGTCAGGCCCAGTCGTGGCCTTATGCTTAAACAGGGCTAATTTTCCCTGATAATAATTTAATAGCTATGCCCTCTCTTCAAAAAGTGGCGAATAAATCACCAGTGAAGGAGTTGTTAATAACTAAGTGGCAGTTGGCTGACTCTCCTGTCGTCCCTATTTGTCAACCTAAACGCTGCTGCCAGCGAATGCAAATGGTGGCCCGGCTGCTCAAATCATTTTGTGGTCACAGTATCATGGTTAATGCTCATGAACTGACATACAGTGAACAAAATCATATTCATATACCGGTTTTGATTCCACTGCATGCACTAAATAATCGCAGTTTATATTCTTAGTAATTAGTAGGCCCACCCGGAATCTGTGTGTGTGGAAATCTGCAGATTTTTAGCCCATCATTGAGTCTATTTATTTACTTGTGTAAGTGTGTGTAAATTTATATTTATTCAGTTTTTAAATTATTTATTTCAGTGATATTATTGACTAATATGAAAACGTTCATATGATTTATTTACAATATAGTTTGTAAAGTAATATTTTCTGTCTTTTAGTAGATATATTGTATAAGAGACTTGATTTGTTTACCAAATAAGTGTATCTAATTGGATTTGCATTGTAAACATTAAATAAAAGATAAAAAGGTATTACTTTTTAAATTCATATATCACGTTTTTAGTTAAAATACTCCAAAAATCATTAGTAATAAAAATGTCCGTATTAGGTCTCAGCTGTTAACATTTTTAAAGAGTTACCATAAAAAGGCATTCTTTAACATCTTTATGTTAAATAATGCACTGCTAAAATCAGTTGCATTTGTTCATATTGTTTAATGAACCTGAGTCAATGCTATTTTTGTATAATTAAGTAAATATTGTAGGTTTAATAATAGTTATGAAGTTTTTTTTTTTTACATTTTAATTTGAGGTATTTTAGTTTTTTTAATCTATAAAGTTGAATTTTAGTCTTTATTTAATTCAGTATTGTTTTTGCCAATGCTGTTTTTGTATAATGGAGTAAATATTGTAGGTTTATTAATAGTTATGACGTTTTTTAATTAGTTTAATTGGTCTTTATTTTTCAGTTATTTTTATATTTTAATTTGAAGTTTATTAGCTTTTTTAATCTATAATGTTTAATATTTAGTCTTTATTTTAATTCATTGCTCTTGCCAATGCTTCTTTCCCAACAAGCATTGAATTAATATAACATAACTTATTTTTATTTTATGTTTTTAGTTAGTATATATATATATATATATATATATATATATATATATATATATATATATATATATATATATATATATATATATATATATAGCCTACAATAATAACTATATAATAAGCTTGACCTGCAACATACATTAAATAACAGTATTTTTGTTACATTAAAAGTTTTACAATTCCATTGTGTCTTTCTGTTAATACCACCGGTCAAAAGTTTGGTCTCAATTTTTTTTTCCATGTTTTTTTTTTATTGAAGAAATGATTCCGTTCATTTACGAAATATAAAAAAAGTTAAATTGTTATTAAACTTATTTATTAAATATTTATTTATTACTTATTGTATGGAGTTTCAAATGAAATGATTACCCCAGTTATTATTGCTTTTATTACTATTGCCATTAATAATAATAATAATAATAATAATAATAATAATAATAATAATAATAATAATAATAATAATAATAATAATAATACTAAAAACAATAATATTGTTTATAATAATATTAATTATTATTATTATTAATATTAGAGTGATTTGTGAAGGATCATGTGAGTCTGAAGACTGGAAATAGATTAAAAAAAAGCTAAAAATTTATCATTAAAATCACTGGAATACATAAATAAATTAAATTAAAAACTATGAACAGCTAATTTATAGTGCAATAACATTCTACAATTTTTACTGTATTCTTGATTAAATAAATGCAGCCTTGGTGAGCAGGAGAAGCTTATTTTAAAACATTTAAAAATCCAACTGACCCCAAACTTTTGACCGGTATATACAGTGTATGTATATATATATATATATATATATATAATAGTTTTATTTTTTTAATCATTTTTTTATCTAATAAATGCCATAATAACCTTGACCTGAGCCAAACATGAGCTCACAATGAACATTTTTGTATTACTAAGCAGTACATGAAATGTCATGGTCATGTTTGTTTTTTTTCAATAAAATAAAATACAAATTGTAAAATACAAACCTATCGTAATTCAAAAACTATTACAAAGAAAGTAGATGAACATTATTTGTAATATGCCCTGTTTCTATTTCTATATTTTCTCATAATTCATATTTTACCATTTTCTTCTCAGTTTTAGTTTGTGAAAATAGTTAATTTAAATGCGACTCATCCAAATAACAATTTTAATAACTATGCAACAAAAATGCAATGGGAAGATCTTTAGAAACATGTCTCAGGAAGATCTGAGTACAGATCCGAAATCACCTCTCGCTCATAGTTAATACCTGTGCTTGTGGGAAAGGTGGGACCATTTAGCCAGTCTGTAGAATCAGCCAAGCCTGCTTCATTGTCAACCTTAACAAAAGCGCTTGATATATACGCCCAGATTGTACCTGTCTTCTATAGCCCCTTCACTTTCATTAAAAACTGCAATCTTGCAGCTGAGCCTCCCACCGCACACAATGTGAGGCGAGTCTGCAAGGGCAAACACATGCGACCCGCACCCCCCCACACACATACAAAAAAAATACAGACTGCTTTTAGCAACAGGTTTGAATGTAAATTGATGTTTAAATAGAGACAGGTTAGCACTAGTCTGGCAGATTCGTCTGGTTCAGTGCCGGGAGAGATGGGACAGTAATGTTTGGATTTATCTGTCTCGATTTCTTTTGTCGCTTTTAATTGTGCATGCAGTTTATTCTCAGTAAGACACGGCGAATAAAATCCATCCCGTGCCTCTGTCAATTGACAATATGGAGAATCCCGGTGCTATTCAATCAGAAGAATGTATGAATTACTTTCATTTGCGAGAGTAAAAAAGCCATTCTGTCAGGAGACTATATGAGATTCAAGTGTGAAATTTGCTTTGGAGAAAGAGAGAGAGAAGTACATTCAACCTCAATGAGTAATTCATCTAAAAAAGCTGCGGTTCTCTGGCTTGTAAAGTCAATCATCTATTTTAAAATCACAGCATGCCAACTGAGTTGATGATTAAAACAGCAGTGTGTGATGTTTGTTTCAATATATATCTGTTCTATAGCATTTCATAGTAGGTTTACCATTTTTGAGAGCATATGGAGATGTGAAAGTCAACCACTCATTTAAAAGTGGCTTTAGATATCAACTGTGTTTAGTAAATATCATGAGCCGTTTTTCATTTCAAGCACGGTTTTCATCTCTAGCTTGTAAACAAAGTTTTGGGTTACACTCAAAATTCTGTCCATCTGAAAGTGAAGAGCAACTGAGAGCTCTTCTTTTTACAATAGTGACAGATGTAGTGAATACAATGCAAGTGTGTTTTACCACCCTCTAGTGGTAGTGGGAATCGGATGACTACAACAACAAGAATGTGATGAGACACATTTCAATCTCGAGCCTGCCAGCAGGGATCATTGATAAAAATCACAGAGCTCTAATTAATTATGCATCATGTTGCCTAGTTATATAATCACTTCTTTGCTCACTTATCATTTGCGACGTGTACAACATTTCCACAGGGGATATCCACATTCCAAGACTTAATAAATAGACCTAAATTTAGAAACACAAGTTTTGAAAAAGAACTAAATCAATATCTAACACGGTGAGGTCAGTGAGGTCAAATCCATATCATTTTTTCCACATTAGACTCCAATTTATTTTAATGTATGCCCTCCCTTTTCCCTCCACAGAGATTTTTCAGTTGTCATGTCTTTTGGCAGAGATGCAAAGCAAACTGTGTGTTGTCTGAAACGCGAGGAATGCTAGTTAGCCTCCTACTGTTAAGGGCGCCTCTGCACTGTAAAAATCTTTTGAGGTAACCTTAAAAATGATAGCTTCATGAGGTCTAAATTAACATCTAAATTAACCGTTTACAACCTTACTACATTAGCTTACAAAGCCCAAAGAAATGGGTAAAAACACACAAATAAAATGCACATAGTAGTTAAAAAAGGATCCTTAAAATCTACTCAGTGTAGTGTCCACTCATTCACATTTGCCCTTTATTTAAACATATTGATGATATAAATCCAAAATCAAACAAAAAGAGCTACAGGCGTAGTTAATAGCCCCTTTCACACATACAGACCTTTTCGGAAAATTACAGGCAATTTTCCGGAAAGGTCTGTATATGTGAACAGGCTCTTTTTGAAAATACAGGTAAATTCGTTCAGGCAATTTTTGGGAAAGAGAAGTTGTAACATTGGCGGTAATTTGCCGGAATGCTGCGCTGTGTGAACGCAGAAGGAAAATTGCCGGAAAAAGCGCGTTCACGCTTAAAACGCACTGACGTGAGACATGTACTCCAGCCAATCAGAACATTCAGACGCATTCAAATCTGTGCCGTTTATAAAAAATAATAGCCTTTCAATATTTTTCCAGACACATTCAGCTGCTATATGTTAGTCAGATAACATTTCTATGTTCTGTCTTAATGCCAACTGTGCAAAAAATTATTGATAAAATGTTTGTGATAAACCGCCGTTTTTTTACCTGTTTGACGCGTGTGCACGTGAAGCAGCAGGGGAGCCAGTAATGTACCATCAACCAATAACAAAAGCCCGACCCCTTCTATGTATACAAATACAAGCGCAGCTGTTAAGAGATCATTTCTGGTTAATGATCTCAGAATTTACCAGTATTTTGGAATAGATATGTGAATAATCTTTTTTCAGAAAATTTGCGGAACATCCTTGCCTGTGCAAACAGCGTTTTTTTTAATCTACCGTTCCGGTAAAGTCGTTCTGGTAATTTTCCGGATATTTACCTGTATCGCTGTGTGAAAATGGCTAATGTGTTGGTGCTCTTTGGACAAGTGATTCATAAATCCCATATACTTGAGGTGCTGTTTTTAAAGAAGAGCCACATTTTTATAGCCTTTTATTTGTAAATGGTCAAAAAGGGTCATTTAGAGTCTCCAAGTGGTCTTTTTTGGGGATCGCCTAGATATTCACTTGGATATTCACTAGATATTCACTTATACATTTCAACATGTATAAAACACTTATTCTCTAAGGTACTGTTCTCAAAATAGAAAATTTGGCTTGGTAAGGCTTCAAGCTTTGATTCAAATGTCTTTTCAAACTACAGTATTAGATATTAGTTTTAATAAAAGGCAGATTTTAATTTGTTTATTTTTTTCAGAGTGTCTTAAGTTTAATTACTCAATAGTCAAAATCACTGGAAATGTTTTTGATATTAAGGAATAAACCTCAGTGTGTCATCTTTCAATAGAGACCAAAACCATGCATATACTAAAAATGGTTAAAAAAGCATGCACTTTACTTTGGGTATATGCATTTCTTTATGCATTTAAGCTAATTTTACAGGAATGCTAAAGGTTTTTAAATTTTTTCACTTACTTTTCGAGTGTCTTGGACTTATGATTTTGTTGTTTATATTGAAGATATGTCAGATTTTGTAATCATATTGGAGAACTTGGAAAATGTACATCTTGTATGGTCTCCGTCTTTTAATTGTAAGATGTAAAATGCTAAATGAGGAATGAGCAGGAGAATGACTGCTAATCGAATACAGCACCATTGAATATAAATAATTGTATAGTATACTGTAGCCTTTTTAATTGTCTGTGCATTCTTTGCTTAGTACAATAAAACCCATTTTCCACGCAAGGGTGTACCTTAACCAAGTTTAGGGTTTTTTGACTCTTAATCTAACGTATCATAATGGTTTAATTAAATTTGTAGAGTTTTGCGAAAACAAATCTTGATAATATGTCTTCTCCATGCATGCAGTTTCTGCTGAGAAATTAACAAGTCAGTTAGCAAGGTAAATTCTGTAAAGAACGGATGAAAAAAGCTATGAGGAGATTTTGAAATTTGTTCCTTTTTTTTTAAGGCAAATATTTGAACCCTTTTTCAAGATTTAAGATAAGTCTTTTATGTCTCCAGAATTCAGCTCAAAACATTGGTAATGTTCAAGAGAAAGCAGGGCAGTGTTTAATTTGCCTTCGACAGTGACCAAGAACCCCAGTGTCACTCCAGCCTGACCTCCTGTCTGACACCAGCGCATAGCAAGGGTGTTGTAAGGTCAGAGGTCAAGGCCTTAAAAGGGGAATTAGTTTATTGACACAATCAGACCTGACAGTTTATTAGATAGCCTTTTGGCACATTGGCCCTCGGTCATTCTCTCATCTGTACAGCTCCTGAGAGGAGCTTATAGGACTGGTCTCATAACATCCCAATAAGAGCCCCGGACCGGTAGATTGAACCTGCACACTATCCATATATTCAGAGGTGAGAGCGGTGGTACGGCTATGACAGATCTGTGCCACGTGTCAGATCCCATTTCATTCTCAACAGCTTCTTAACATGGCAACTTCTGTTTTCATAGAGCTGTAAAACACACCGCTGACATTTAAGGGTCAATTTGCTTCTGAGAGAGCTTGTTTGATAAAAGATAGATGGAGCTGAGTGATTCTATTGTTCCAGTGGAGTTCCTGTAAAAGGTAGAGCATAGTTCTAGCAATGCCAATGGTGAGGGTTTGATTATAGAAAACATAATGATATATATTATTAGGAAAAGAAAAATATAACTGCAGTAAGTAATTTTGTTAAACATTATTTTGAAAGCATTATCTGGCCCATATATTTATGCATCAATGTCAATTTCATACAAATTTAGCCATCAAAATCGTCTATTTTCATATTTGTAAAGTAATAATTGCCTTTTTATAAACAAAATTGTATAAAGTATATGAAAATGAAATCTAAAATGCATTTATTACATAATATTAATTAATATTTTCGGGCATTTGTTAAGAGGCCAGAATGCACACAACATCATAAGACATTAATATTATGTTAGATTTTGGTTGTGACGTCAGATGACCAAAATTCAATGTCTAGCCAGCAACTAAGGACAACTTTATTTTGAAGTCCAATAACAAAGTCAAATGACGTTGATTTTTGGTTGATTTTAGGTTGTGTTGGAAAGTAATTAAACTCCAGCATCAAGCCAACATCTTAAACCAACTTCATATTTATATAAAATACTGACATTTATTCATCAGGTATGGCAATCAAAATCCAACATCTGATAGACGTCATAGCGGTAATGTCCACACAACGTCAAGCTGTAGCATAATTAGACATTCATATGTGGCTCAGGGTTTTTGCTGGTTTCACCAAGTCAAGACCAGTTAAGACAAAACCATTTTAACACCATCAAGAATAACACTAACACTAAGGACCAGCAGAATTTTTTTTAACTTGCCCCATCAAAAAACTAATTCTATTTACTTATTTTTTAGCCACATACAGTATTTAACGTGTCAAAACAAGCAGACCCTAGTTGTAAACATACTATCTTAAAAAAATAACTCTTTTACTTTTTAAAAAATAAAGTAAAAGTAAGTAAAAGTAAAAAACTTAAGTAAATGTATGCTCAACAAACTGTTTTAGTATTAATTATAAATAGAGTTTAGTTATTGAGATGTATTGTTGGTGATTGGATATGTGTTGAATTGATTGGGTAGCATATAAAGGAAAATTAAGACCTGTTTAAAATGATTTAAGACCTACAAGACAACATTTCTGTGAATTTAAGACTTTTTAAAGCCTAAAATTTAGTTTTTGACATTTAAGACATTTTAAGACTTTTTAATACCCCGCGGACACCCTGGTGGTTGTTTTTAGGCTGCGTTGAAAAATAACCCAAATTGGACAATGACATCAGTCTGACTATGGCTTCTTTTTATTTCCACCCGAAATGCAACCGCACAATGTTGGGGTACATGTCAATCTGACATCATGTTGACGTCCTGTGCCTGCTGGGAGTAACTCTCTAAAACAACATTCATTTACACTGGTAAAAAAACACAAAATTTTGAAATCTAAAAAAAATGTATGCAATTGTTTT
Source organism: Danio aesculapii (assembly GCF_903798145.1). NCBI lineage: Eukaryota > Metazoa > Chordata > Actinopteri > Cypriniformes > Danionidae > Danio > Danio aesculapii. The sequence goes on along the minus strand of NC_079452.1, from coordinate 46,526,473 downwards.
GTATATTTACAGTATATACACTGATTTGAAATTATGTATTTAATTTTAATATATTTTAAAATGCAAGTAATGTAAAAATGTATTTATAAGCAGCCTAATTTTAAACATATTCTTCTGATTGTTAATACTGAAAACAGTAAACATGTTTAAAGAAATTGTAACTTATTTTTTACATAACGTAAAAGTCTTCATAGCCATAGTCTTCATAGTCTTCTTTTGATCAATGTAATGCATCCTTCTTGAATAAGCATATTCTTACTGTAAATCTTAATGACCCCAAACTTTGGCAATAATTGTATAAATATAGTGTGTTTTATATTGAGGAGGGTTTTAAAGGCTATGTACTGTGCTGGCCTCTAACCTGCTGCTCCAGGTTGTTGGGATCCAGGTAGGTGACCAGATCTAAAGAGATGTGGCCCACGATGGAGCGCTGCTGACAGGCCTGTCCCACACGAGTGCAGACGGAGTGCAGGATTTCAGGGCAGATGGAGGTCTGTGGTACAGTGCAGCCCAACACCTCCAAGCCACTGGGCCCACGCAGCTGATCTCCACAGGACAGCATGAGCACATCTCCACCCGGCTCCAGCAGAAGATCCACCGTCAGACACGTCAGACTCTGTGAAGGAGGAAAGGCTTCTATCACTCCTCCTGAGGAAGGAGATGAAAATTAATAAGTGTCGTAAGATATAGCAGTTTTGATGGTCATTTTTAGACATTTTGTTGACTAATATACTAATGACTACTATTTGACTTGTTATATACTATAGGTATAGGTTATATACCGTAGGATTAGTTCGGTTTTCCACTGCACGTTACACAGCTCGCTTCAGTTCAGTTTGCTCAGCTCAGTTTGCATTTCCACTGCAGTTTAGTATCACTTAAAGTGTGTGGGATTATTGCTACAGTTGGGCCACCTTTGATGGCATGACTTTCTGAAAAAACTTCCAAGTCATCCACTCATCGGCTACCAATGACAGGAGTTTTGAATAGTTTGGAATTATTTATAAAGGCGGCAACACCAAAGCGCCAAAAATATACATTTATTACATTTAAATTTAATGACCCAGATGCTTTTTGTTGTTTGGCTGAGCACCCATTTAAATTGATGTGCGTGCTTTTGTGCATTTATTTTTAGAAAAATAATTTAGTAATGTGAAATAAACAGTACAGTAGTATTTATTTGGTGTCTTGTGTTGGAAATCTAATGACACTGCTAGTAATGATGGTAGTAAAAATTCTAATTCTAATCCGTTCTCAGCAGTTTGATACAGGTATGGCTAACCATAGCTAGGTAGTACAAAAAATGTAATAGGTGCTATTTGTGGAGCACAGTGAAAAAGCCCCCAAAAGTGAGCATTATACAGTTTTGAGTTGAATTATTAGACCTTGATTTCTTCTCACAAATTTGATGAAAAAAAATTCAATGTTTCGCATAGCCAGACCCCAGACTGACGCTGAAGATCTGGGAACTTTAGCTGGTTTTAATGTTCAAGTACTGCCCATGATGCGATATGACTGACAGGTTAAATAACCAATAATGTTTCATTTTGTGCTGGATTATATTTAAGGGTGTGAAAATGTCTGCATGATAACAGCCGGATATGCATTAAGGGGATCATTCACTTATGAATGTCTTAAAAAGTTTACAGCAACAGTGCATTAATACCCTAACTCAGTGGTTCTCAAACTGTGGTACGTGGGCTCCCTTCCAGTGGTATGCGGAGGAATCAAATGTCATATGTACATGCTACATATATTTCAAAATTTATCAAAAAATGTATTATATCTGAATATGATGACATATAGCCTATATTTATGAGGTCCAGGCAACATTTCCAGGTGTTGATGAATTGTGTACTACATGTTAATACTTTACATTTAAGTACAGGAGTTTTTTTTTTTTTTTTTTTTACTTTTTAAGAACAATAACCTACTATTTTTAACTTTTAAAAGCATATTTTAATTTAAATGTTAACGTTTTTAGTTTTTTTGTTTGTTTGTTTTTTACATATAAGCACAGTACAGTGTTTATGTTCAGACTATTTATAATGTTTAAAGTGGCTGATAATAATAAATATTCTTAATATCAGGAATTAATCTGCCACGTTTTTTTTTAACTGTGCAAAGCTGTAGCTGCTTTACTGAGCCTACTACGCTACTGTATTTCAATACTGCTCATAATGGTGGTACTTGGAGAGACAATTTTTTCCTGAGGTGGTACTTGATGAAAAAAGTTTGAGAACCACTGCCCTAACTGACTGTTTTTTCCCGGTTCTTATTTTGGTTACTCTTTTCTAGATAACGATCATGCAGGTTGAGATTAAAGTATCCATTATTTTTCTTTGTTTTATAATAGCAAATAGTTTTGTTGTATTTTTTAGTAAAAAGTAAACCTTTTACAGTTTTGAGTGATTTTTTCATTCCAGCCAGTGATTCTGAAGAACTGAACACAAAACTAAATGCCCAACTACTGTGTCTGCATCTTTTCTTTTTTTTTTTTGCCTGATACACAGTGATGTGAGGGGGAAAACATACAAAATCTGATCTTTAAAAAAATCCATAAAAATGATGACAAGTGGCCAGATAAATATTTTGCCATTCTAGTCAGCAAACAAGAAAAAATTCTCCTTTTATATTCCCTTTAAATGCCTTAAGGACAATATTAGATACATTTTAAAATATTATGGTGTGAAACTTGCAAAGTTATTAATGCTGTGTTAAATATAACTATTATTGAGCATTGTCATTGATGTAAACATCACAGGTTTTTTTATTCTATCAAACTTAGTTTCAGGTGTGCTGGTTAAGATTGCTGCACATTCGATTCCTGGAATTTCTGTATATTTAAATCAACCAGAGTACGATTTCAAATCTGCTGAAGTGTTTCCAGAGAAGTGCCATACGCATCAGACATTTAGCCACAGGTCCATGTGGTGTGCTTGGTATGACGTCTAGTGAAAAATTAATGCTACACTACCACAAATTGATATTTATTTTAATACATTTGAAACAATACATAGGTAATTATATAGTGCATATACAGTACACCCCAATTTGAAGATGAATATTTTGATCCATTTCTCAGTGAATATAGGCAATGAATTTTGGTGCATTTAAACAAAACTGATTTATTAAACAAATTAAAATAATATTTTAGTCACCAAACTTATTTAGAAATTGAAAGATAATACAATTATATTCAAGCAAAACATAAAAAGAATTACAACCTACAAAATTTCAACTATTTTTAAAAAATGTTTGCTTCTCTTGATTTTTCCTCTTTTTTAAATTTGTATTTAATATTTTTCTATAACATATAAATTTGGGTGTGCTAGTTTTTGGACTGTTATCGTTAGTTATTTTGTTAGATAAGCTCCAGATTTGGCTTCAGTACTGACTAATCTAATGTATATGCACAAATATATTATTGTATGGCTTCCTATTAAAAATATGAATTTAAACAATAGATTTGTGAGGAGTGTACTTGGATATATGTAGAAATTAATATGTAAAAAGTACCGCCAGCACGTTACCTGGTCTTACCTGGTAGCATCATTTACATGACAAATCCAGACAATAAATCATTTCAAGCAACGAAAATAATATTGCATTGTTAAACTTTTTAACATTAGAATTTGTTGGAGCAGGTCCCAAAAAGCAACCCATTAATCACATGGGATTTGTTTTACAGCATACACTTACATTTTCATTTACATTTAACATGATTATTATTATTATTATTATTATTATTATTATTATTATTTAGTTAGAGGTTCTTTGCAAAATTATTTAAAACTACCTTCTTTGAGAAAGTGTTCAAGGAAACAGGCCCATGTTTTGTAGCAGGATGTGTTTGCCGGCCGGGCGTAAGATGCCAAAAGATAAGGAACTTCCTCTAAAAACTTGATCATCACAGACTCCTGCAACAAAATGAAAAATAAATCACAGTCAGCCATACTGCAAAAATGATCCAAGCTCATTCAAAAATCAAAGAAATAGCTTTGACCAGCCTCTTTGGCTGATGTAAATAAAAACATAAAAGCACTACACAGAGCCGATACTCCTGATGAAGCAGTAACTACTGAAGTGTGTCTTAATTTGACAAGCCTTACAAAAGCACAGAAGGTGGTTGTGTACGGGGGTGGGTGAGGGTCTGATTGACAGCCCGCTGCCTCGCCATCACAGTAGTCTAATAGCTTTAACTGAAGGCAGTAGTAACTGCACCTGTCCCCAATACAGACTGACACACACTGGCAGATAAATACCTATGCAAGCCAATCAATAAGCAGATCAATCGGGGTCTGTTGCTGATCAATACAGCCCTTGTTTCTGTAACTAGAAAACAGCATAATGGCTTTGACACTTAATTATGCTGTTAATTGCAATGTTTGACTATCTGTGACTGCCTCTTAAAACCTGTTGGTTAGTTCGAGAAAGAATTTCACCTTAAGGACCTCTCAAATGTGAGATGAATGGACAGAGCTCTTACAGACTGACACGCCACAAGCGCATATGTGCATAGTGTATGCATAGAAAGCAGATTCTGACTAAGCACAACACAAAAGGGTAAAAATATTTTGGTGGTAAACTATTTAATAAAATGTTCTTTTTAATTTAAGCGCATGAACCAAGTCAATAGGTCCTGTTTTACAACCTTGAGAAGTGGAGGTTGTGCTCTAGAACATTGTGTTTTATCTTCATAAAGTCTTTATCCTTTTCAAGTGCATTTATAATGTTCAAACAAATGCCACCGCTGACATCACTGAGGAAGTTGTCTTAAGACGGGAAGACACAATGCTGTTGATATTCAAGTCATGAAACAGCCATCATCATATTCAAGTACCAGAAGAGCCAGGGTCAATCGCTGCGCAGTGATTTCACCCCCGACACAAGCCATAAAGCACACAATGGTGCGGCAAAAAATGTAAGGAAACGGCCTTCGTTCCCCGCGAAAGAGCAGGCGCGCTCGGAGAATTTGCCCATGCACTTCACACGAACAGCAGGGAGGGAAGGAAAGCGAGAGGGAATCATTTTTGCCATTCTTTATTTGGACTTAAACTGCGAGCTGTACTGTGAGAGAGGATTCGGGCCTTGCTTGGCTTCCACATAAAGATGAGCTATTTGAAAATAGATAAATAAAACAGACATCTCCTGCGTGCTTTGATTGCTGTTTGATCTTGACATTAAGAAACGCGACACCGAGCTTGTGAACATATTCAACAGCACACCTCCTAAAACAGAAGCTCTTTCAAAGCTTTCCTTAGAGAACAGTCCAAACAAATATTTTGCCTTTCTTTGTGTCTTCAAGGGCACCTGTTTTACCTCTTTTTCAAGATTTAACATTTGTGTCTCCCGAATGTTTCAGCTCAAAACATCCATCAGATTATTTATTAGACCTTTCAGAATATTGGAATTTTCTGCTCTGAACACAATTTAGCCGTTTTTGTTGCCTGTGTCACTTAATGCTAGTTCTCCCCGTCCACCGTTCCCACATGCCTGTCAGGAGTGTGCCTTAATTTCCGGCTGCGTCAAATAAACAGCACAGTGACAGGCAAGAAGGAAGCAGATCTTGCATAACGTTTGAGAAAAATACGACAGTAAGAATTTTCCCAAATATTATTTGATGTATTTGTTGTGGAGTTAATGTTGTTCACACACATACATATACATATACACACATGCACAGTGCGCACGTTTAACTGCACTATTTTTGCACAGCAAATTTGACAGGATACATGTTAACATACACTGCTGTATGGATATCCGTTATGTTAATGTACAAAATAAACCTGATTTAACATCCACAATCTGGGATTGAAGCGTCTTAATTTTTAATTGTATTGACATGCGGCTGTGGTGATGAGGACGGTAAAATCGTCCTTTAATTCATTACAAACATGCTCTGTTTTAAAAAACATTTCAAACTTGTAAATTTCATTCTTGATCACTTTTGATGGTTGATGATCACAGAGAGCGGAACAGATCTTTTAATTCCAGTTTCTTTGCATACATCCTGTATTGTCGATATGATTATATGCGTTACTACGTAGACATGTTAATACGCGGCTGTCAATCAACTCGGTAGGTGGGGAAACCGCACTCCTACATCACATTGTAGTGGGGCTTAAAATGGGAAAGATTTGGATCCTGTTTTAACAAAATGCAAAAAAAAAAAAGACTTATTGTGTTTCCATCACTCCAGTACGACTGTGGATACACTATACCTACACACAGTTCTGTCCAAACAGCTTGCAAAAGAGGATTTTCATCATAGGTGCCCTTAAACAAACCAGTCTTTCGAGGGACACAAAAGTAGGCATTTTGAAAAATGTCAGTTATACTGTTTTCTTTTTCAATCCAGTCTTGTTTTGGACCCCATTAACTTTCATTATTATGACAGGTGAAAAATTTTGTTAAAAATAAAAAGCAAATATCATCTATCATCCTCCAATCTTAACAAAAATGTCTTTGTCTTATTTTTCCAAGGAATGCAAATCTGTCAGGTCCAATGTTGTTTGGACCCCAGTAACTTTCATTTAATGATCAAAAACAGGTGAAACAATCTTCATAATATTAAAATGATTTATATATTCTTCATGATGTTACTTCTTCAAACATTCTTTATAACATTACAAAACCTTCTTGGATCTGTAAAACAAATATTTGTGTGTCTATAGTTTAGATCTAAATAATATCTCAAAATTTTTGCCTATTCAATAAGTCAGACAAGTATAGTATTATTTTAGACTTTCATTATTTATTATGGAACCAATATATGAAAAATACATGGAAGTCTTTGTTCTATGAAACTAAATTCTATATATAATTTCAGATGGGTCGAACATCCACACTTCTTCAAAATATTGAAAACAAATATTTACCATCCTCATTCAATTACAAACCAGCTTTTGTTTTGTGGAACATAAAAGAGAACATCTTAAAAAGTGCTTAAAATTTTTTTACACTATAAAAGTTAATACTGTTGGAATAATAAATCAATTCCATGCATGTTCAATAAAAAAGGTCAGGAGAGGGTTTTCTTTAATATTAAAAATCTTAGTAATTTATTGGATACAAATTATAATTCGATTCATAGAATTCTGGTATCCTCAATGCAATACAAGAATTACATTCAGGAGGTGCGCAACTACTTTCATTTCCTGACTTCACCTTTTAATATCAGCTGCCTATAAAAGTTGGAGTTTAGTGAAATTAGTCACTTGTCGATCATTCTCCAGTCCTCCATTGGCTGCACCCATATATATATTAGTTAATATAATTTAAATCATTGTTTCTTAGTTATTTTTACATGTTAGGAAATAAATTAGGAATTTACTCATGGTAATTTTTATGTTATAGAGTTTGATATATTTACCTTCGGCCCACAGCCCGCAGTCAAGTTTGGTTTTTGGCCCTTCATAACAAAAAGTTTGGGCACCCCTGGTCGATACTATGAAATTAGCGAGGTCTTTTTTTCAGCTGCTAATTCATTAACTTTCATTATTTGAACAGAAATCGATGAAAGATTCTTTTTTTTTTTTAAATGTATAATAATTTTTTGAGGTTTTCACCTTTTATATTTAGGACAGTAGAGATTTTTGACAGGAAAGCATGGGGAGCAGAGAGAGGGGAAGGATCAGCATAGGACCGCGAGGAGGGAATCGAACTCAGGTCGCCGTGAGCACCGGACTGCATGTGTCGACGTACTAACCACTACACCACTAGCGCCGACCCGATGAAAGATTCTTTAAAATTTATGTTTTGTTTGTTAGCTTCATTTCAGATATAACTTTCCGATAGGCCATTTTGAGGGATGTAAACAAAAACAGTGGTCCTAACGTATTTCCTGTTTGCATTTTTAATTTCCATAGCTTCAGAGAATTCAAAAAGAGCCACATATTGATAAATATTCCTATGGCAGGTGTTTTGATGTAAAGTTATGACTGAGCTGACTGTTGTTATGAAATAGTTTGACAACAAGCAGAAAATTTTCATGGGCCAATGACATTACCACATTGAAATGGTCAATACATCCAACGTTACACATACCAGCAAATCCTGCACAAACATTAAATGCTAATATCAGGTAAATTGACATTTTGAATGGCTTTTGAAAATAAAGCCTACATAATATAACCATATTTGCGGATTACTTCCCAAATGCAACATTAACCAAAGAGGAATACGGAAAGTGTCATTACGTTCAAAATCGAATAAAATAAACGTGCTACGACACGTAATCCCACATGCATTGAATAAAATAAGTAGGAGACAATCTGTCTATCTGTTGATGCTATTAGTATAATGCTCCCTCGTGTCTAATGACCCATGCGCTGGCAGAACGTGCATGTTTGTAATGTGTAAAGTGTAGCGTGTTCGGGTCCACCCAGCCGTTGAATGGAGCGAGATCTGCATGTCTTTAAACCATCATCTCTGAATAGCTGTGAGGTTTGCCCCAGGCTGAAAACACCCCTCGGGCCTCCCAAACACACAGCCTTTCTTTACACTGCCTCCAGGTTTGTTTTCACACTTATCTCTGTGGCCGTTTCCTCTATAGGACCACATGGGTTCTAGTATTCTGCCGTCTGCTTTAGAAAAGGCTTCTTGCACAATCAATAATTAAACAATGCACACGCAGTAAATAGGGTAAATAGAAGGGGGAGTCCAACACCATCCTGAGCTTGGCAGGGGGAAATTAAAGGATGCATTATACTGAAAAAAGCTCCCTTGAGAGGCAAAGCAGCATTTAAACTCTTATGACTTATAACTAAAGCCAAATGCAAAACTTATGTGAAGCCCCTGCACTGATAATTGCGGTCTGATAATTATATTATGTTTCTCCAAGGATGGCGGCCTCCGTATGCATGTTTTAAAAATTTCATTAGACATATTAATGCATACTAATTTTTCTACTTAACTGATAAATAATGCAATTTGTTTTTTTATTATTATACACTGCAATTAAAACTGATATATCTGCTCTACAATATTTATGAATTTATTAACCTAATAGGGATACAAGCTCTAATAGACTACTAAATGTTAAAGAGGCTGTGTTGAATACATTTTCACTGGGTGGTTTGTTGCAGAAAAAAAAAAAACAATACTACACTAGAAGTGGTAAAAACAGACCACTTTGAAAGGATAAAAGATGAAAATGTTTCATTTTTCATGCCAAATATATGGCCTGTACAACCTATTTTGCCTTTAATTTGCTGCTCTAAATTTCATTTATTCATGTTTAAAACATTTTAAGGCTATGTTATTTTCTTGAGAACTTCTGACTGAAACTGAATTTTGTATTTATCGTTTATGTTTGCCGCTTGCACTAATAGTTTTGTTAAATGTCTTAGTTTTACTCTAAATTAATTTTGCTATGGTTTATTTCTATATCTTGCATTTAAAAAATTAAGCTATATGTTTTTCGGTGATGTTTATAGATCTGTTTATTTTTGTATTAATATTCATGTTTGGTATAAAAACATTTTTAAGCTATGCTATTTATTTTGCTTGGGAACTTCTGACTGAAACTGAATTTTTTGATTTGATCTTTTAGTTTTAGTTTACTCACATTCATTTTGCTTATGGTTTATTTCTATAACTTGCATTTTAAAATATTTTTGTTTTAAGCTATAGGTTTTTGGGTGACATTTACATACAGTACAGTATAGGTCTGCTTATCTTTTGTACTAATATTCATGTTTGGTTTAATTATTTCATTGTTACACTGATTAATTATTTGATTCATTGCTAAATTCACATAATCTATAGATTTTTGCACATAAGTTGTTCGCAATTGATGCTCTACCTTACATTTATTTTAAAAATCCTCCTTGCTATTTTAATCTCCCAAAATGTATGACTACAGCCTTAAAAGGCCTATTATTATGGTTCATTATGCTCTAAATTTCATTTACTCATATTTAAAACATTTTAAGGCCTTGTTATTTATTTTTCTTGGGGAACTTCTGACTGAAACTAAATTTTAATTTGATCTTTTTTGTTTGCCGCTTGCACTAAAGGTTTTGTTAAATATTTTAGCTTACTCTAAATTCATTTTACTTATGGTTTATATCCATGTCTTTCATTTTTAAATATCTTTGTTTTAAGTTATAGGTTTTTGGGTGATGTTTACATATAGGTCTGCTATTTTTTTGTGCTAATTTTCATGTTTGGTATAATTATTTCATGAAATCATTATTTGATTCATTGTTAATTTCACATAATCTATACATTTGGTTGCACACAAGTTGTATGCAATTGATGCCGTTCCTTATATTTACATAAAAAAACATTCTCCTTGCTGTTTTTATCCCCAAACATTTATAACTACAACCTTAAAAGGCCTATTATTATGGTTCATTATTTCTCTGTAATGTCATACAAATTTTACAGTCCTAAATCTCAAACTAATTTCTCCCCATATTGTACATATTTAAGTTCATTAATATTATGAACATACAATTAGTTTTGGGGCAGCCCTATAGTAATAGAGATAAAACACAATAAGTATGACAAAAACAGGAAACAAGTAGATAAATAAAACAAATGACATGCAAATACGCAAAAGAACCGTGAGCATTTAGCAAAATTCAGACATGAGAGGCGCTGTGAAACGGCGAAATTGCCCCTAAAAGATTGAATACAGATCTGTAGAAAATGAATGACACGTTGAAATAACCTTTGTGCTCTCCATTCTGTTAGCAGAGCTTGCCATTGATTAAAAAGGTTGAAGAGGTAGAATAAAGGCCCGTACTGGCTTCCATATGGCCCAGAAGCCCTAAGGGTGCAGGCCAGCTCATCAGGCCCCAGCTCTCTCTCCTCTCACTGGGACCCCAGCTGGTGAAGAGCCCCCCATTTAAAGCTCCTTCATCGCCATCACCATAATGGAGCTTGGCTGGGCCTCAACCGCTTACCTCTGTAATTAACAGCACCAATGCCACCACAATTACAGCCCCAGATTCCTCTCTCGGCCTCAGTGTGAATTAGGGACTGAGCTAATAGCTTGGAGGTAGAAAACGCAGCCTCCTCTTGCCCTCGGGATAGAAGACTACAAAAAGAGACTGGAATAAAATAAATAAATAAATAAAAGCTAGGTTTGCATACAGCCGCGTATGATGATAACCCTGTAATTAGCTTGCACAAAGCTCACGGTGTAATGGCAAAACACGGTATTTAAATCAAGGGCCAGATTGCAAGGATTTGATTGAGGAGAGTGTTATAAACACGATTACAGGCAGATGAAACCGATGCGTTTTTTATTGCAGGAGTGTTGAATACATCACATTTGAATTAGAATACATAAATATGCTAAAATTCAAATGCCTCTTTATTAATTTGCCATGAATTAGAGTCATAAGGACTCTCTAGGTAAATCATGATGATGGCATCAAAGCTCGGCCTTGGTCAGTAATGGCAGGCTTGTCATTGAGACAAGGATAATTTTTTTTTGTGCACAATATAAATAATAAAAAAAAAGGCAAAGCGGAAATTATAATGAACGGGGCTTGTGAGTGAAGTGAAGCTGCATTTGCAAAATAAAAGAAATGGCACATTTCATTTCGCATTTACAAAACAAGCCACTTGATACTTCTGAATTGCTACTGTTGCACAATAGCCACGCACTGATGCAAACTGTGCCTTTAAATGGTAGAGATATCAGAACTAAATTTTATCAACAGATTTATTTTATTCGTTTCAAAAGGCAAAATCACTGGCACGTCCCTTGTTTTATCAAAAGCTGTCATTTCTGCTAAATGATTTGTATTATAACTATCGTATTTGGGTTTTCTTAAACATTCTGCAAAACTCCTAGAACTATTGAACAACTCCCGTTCTTGTCTTAGAAAAATGTTGATCCACTTCAAATGTTGATCGCTGTATAAATAGATGATGATTTTTTGACCACTTTGTCAATATGTCATCTAACATCTATTGACCTAATTTTTCACATACAGTTGAAGTCAGAATCATTTGTCCCCCTTTGATTTTTTTTTTAATATTTCCTAAATGATCTTTGACAGAGCAAGGAAATTTTCACAGTATGTCTGATAATATTTTTTATTCTAGAGAAAGCTTTATTTGTTTTATTTCGGCTAGAATAAAAGCAGTTTTTAATTTTTTAAAAACTATTTTAGGGACAAAATTATTAGCCCCTTTAAGCTAATTTTGTCTATAGATTATAGATTGTCTATAGAATGAACCATCATTATACAATAACTTGCCTAATTAACCTAACCTGCCTAGTTAACCTTATTAACCTAGTTAAGTGTTTAAATGTCACTTTAAGCTGTAGAGAAGTGTCTTGAAAAAGATCTAGTAAAATATTAGTTATTATCATCATGGTAAATATCAAATAAATCAGTTATTAGAGATGAGTTATTAAAACTATTATGATCAGAAATATGTTGAAGAAATCTTCTCTCCATTAAACAGAAATTGGGGAAAAAATTAAACAGGGTGGCAAATAATTCAGGGGGGCTAATAATTCTGACTTCAACTGTACAAGCAGGTGCAGCCATTAGACTCTTTTTGGCTCTAGAATATTCACTTCTGTTAATTTTTAGACATTAAAAACAGATCATTATGCTGCTTGATGTTGCAAACTGATATTTTCTTACTATATTACTCTACTTTTATGTATAGTCATAAACTTGTTTATCAACTAGTGAAGTTTGTTCCTCATCACTAACTAGCTTAGTTTGGGACTTGTGAAGCTGCGCATCGATGGATTTGCTCTTCAGTGTTTGGATTTTCATCAGTAAAAATTAAACCACACTGAACTGAACTACACCGAACTTCAATTCTGAAAACTGGACTGAGACTGCTTAAGCTGCTTTCACACAATCTACATTGTAAAAGCACTATAGAAATAAAGACGAAAAAATGAATTGAATTGTAGAGTAATTTCAACCATAGGCAACTAAATCAGAAGTTTTAAAACAGGAATGTCCAAACTTGGTCCTTGGGGGCCGGTGACCTGCATAGCTTAGCTCCAACTTCCTTCAACACACCTGCCTGGAATTTTCTAGTATATCTAGAAAGAGCTTGATTACCTGGTTCAGGTGTGTTTAAATGGGGTTGGAACCAAAATATACAGGACACCGACCCTCCAGGACCGAGTTTGGACACCCCTGCTCTAAAACATTGGCAGAAACGAGCACACGTCTGCATTGCAGAATAAGGACATTAAACTTTCCATGATGTCATGTGAATTCCTGATTCATGAAATGGAATAACCAGGTGATTTAACAGATGAGAATGTGTTGGTTTGTGTTTTTATATGCATTATTTAAAAAGATAAAATTGAAAAATCTGTAATTATTTTTATTCATTCTCCACTCATTCCAAAACTGATTCAGTTTCTTTCTTTTCTTGAAATTATTTCTAAGAATGCTAAAATAGTAGCCATTGACTTCCATAGTATTTGTTTTTCCTACTATGGTATTCAATGGCTACAGGTTGCCAACATTTTTAAAAATATCTTCTTTTGTCTTCAACAGAAAAAAAAACGAACGAATAAAGGTTTGGAACATTCATTCATTCATTTTCTTTTCGGCTTAGTCCCTTTATTCGCCAAAGCAGAATGAACCGCCAACTTATCCAGCATAAGTTACTCTTGGATTCACACACATACACTACAGCCAATTTAGCTTATTTAATTCATCTGTACCGCATGTCTTTGGACGGTGGGGGAAACCGGAGCACCCGGAGGAAACCCACACTTGTTAAGTCATGACATTTGTCCAGCTAAAAAACACGTCTCTCATTTATACAAAAGATTAGTAAATAATACTGTACAAAATACAGATCAAGGAAATGGGAACAAGACCTAAATACCATAATTGAGGATGAGGTCTGGATTGAGTTATGTGAAGGATGTCATAAAGGAATTAATAGTCAATTATGGAAAGAATTTGATTGGAAAGTAAAAATGAGGTACTTTAATACTCCTTTTGAAATTTCTACATATGTAAAGGGGCCATCTGTTGCTTTGTGTTGGAGAAAATGTGGTAAAATTGAAGATCATTCCCACATTTTTTGGGACTGTCCTAAGATAAAAAAAATTTGGGAAAAATGTTAATAGATAAGATATTAGATATAGAAATACCCCTCGATCCAGTTATGTGCTTACTGGGAGCACTGTCCAAAGAAATGTTTAATGAAGAAACGAGATTTGTCCTAATGATATTATTATGGTGGCTTGAAAAGCCAGCATATTGTTATCTATCTTAAACTTATTATTCTTCTTCTTCTTCTTCTTCTTCTTCTTATTCTTCTGAGACTAATTTCTAAGTGTATCTCCTCCTAGGCCTTTCAAGCTACATACTTCAAACTTTCGTCAAACCTTCGAACTGGTCTGACTCGGGTTGCTATATCTTTTCTAACTGATCCGACCTTGGGTTTTCCGAAAAACGACCCAGAAAAATCCCAAAAGTCCCATTGACTTAACATTGGGTCAAACTTTGTGAGCTCATAACTCTGCATCAGACTGTCCTACAGACTTCTAACTGGACTCATTTAACTCAGTCTAGCCAGCAGCCAATAACTGATGACTCTTTAACTTACTAGCCACTCCCTAGCAACCACTTACAGCACCCTAGCAACTGTCCCATAGACTTCCATTGTAAAAGACTCCCATTTACTTAACATTGGATCAACCTTTGTGAGCTCATAACTCTGCATCAGACTGTCCTACAGACTAGAGTCTGGCCTCATTCAACTCAGTCTAGCCAGCAGCCAATCACTGATTACCTTTAAACTTACTAGCCACTCCCTAGCAACCAATTTCAGCACCCTAGCAACTGTCCCAGAGACTGTGACTAGCTATTCTAACACACGCTAACAGTTTAAACTTCCTACTGACATGCTAATCTTGCTAGAAAGGTGCTAGCAACACGATAGTGACATGCTAGTCATGCTAGTAACATGCTAATTCATGCTAGAATCATGCTAACAACTTGCTAATTCATGCTAGAAACAAGCTGATTCATGCTAGAATCATGCTAGTAACATGCTAGTTACATGCTAATTAATGCTAGAATCATGCTAGTTACATGCTAATTCATGCTAGAAACATGCTAGTAACATGCTAGTTCATGCTAGAATCATGCTAGTAACATGCTAATCCATGCTAGAATCATGCTAGTAACATGCTAATTCATGCTAGAATCATGCTAGTAACATGCTAATTCATGCTAGAATCATGCTAATAACATGCTAATTCATGCTAGAATCATGCTAGTAACATGCTAATTCATGCTAGAAACATGCTAGTAACATGCTAATTCATGCTAGAATCATGCTAGTAACATGCTAGATCATGCTAGAAACATGCTAGTAACATGCTAATTCATGCTAGAATCATGCTAGTAACATGCTAATTCATGCTAGAATCATGCTAGTAACATGCTAATTCATGCTAGAAACATGCTAGTAACATGCTAATTCATGCTAGAATCATGCTAGTTACATGCTAATCCATGCTAGAATCATGCTAGTAACATGCTAATTCATGCTAGAATCATGCTAGTAACATGCTAATTCATGCTAGAATCATGCTAGTAACATGCTAATTCATGCTAGAATCATGCTAATAACATGCTAATTCATGCTAGAATCATGCTAGTAACATGCTAATTCATGCTAGAATCATGCTATTAACATGCTAATTCATGCTAGAAACATGCTAGTAACATGCTAATTCATGCTAGAATCATGCTAGTAACATGCTAATTCATGCTAGAATCATGCTAATAACATGCTAATTCATGCTAGAAACATGCTAATTCATGCTAGAAGCATGCTAATAACATGTTAAATCATGCTAGAAACATGCTAGTAACATGCTAATTCATGCTAGTAACATGCTAATCCATGCTAGAATCATGCTAGTAACATGCTAATTCATGCTAGAATCATGCTAGTAACATGCTAATTCATGCTAGAATCATGCTAATAACATGCTAATTCATGCTAGAATCATGCTAGTAACATGCTAATTCATGCTAGAAACATGCTAGTAACATGCTAATTCATGCTAGAATCATGCTAGTAACATGCTAGATCATGCTAGAAACATGCTAGTAACATGCTAATTCATGCTAGAATCATGCTAGTTACATGCTAATCCATGCTAGAAACATGCTAGTAACATGCTAATTCATGCTAGAATCATGCTAGTAACATGCTAATTCATGCTAGAATCATGCTAGTAACATGCTAATTCATGCTAGAAACATGCTAGTAACATGCTAATTCATGCTAGAATCATGCTAGTTACATGCTAATCCATGCTAGAATCATGCTAGTAACATGCTAATTCATGCTAGAATCATGCTAGTAACATGCTAATTCATGCTAGAAACATGCTAGTAACATGCTAATTCATGCTAGTAACATGCTAATCCATGCTAGAATCATGCTAGTAACATGCTAATTCATGCTAGAATCATGCTAGTAACATGCTAATTCATGCTAGAATCATGCTAATAACATGCTAATTCATGCTAGAATCATGCTAGTAACATGCTAATTCATGCTAGAAACATGCTAGTAACATGCTAATTCATGCTAGAATCATGCTAGTAACATGCTAGATCATGCTAGAAACATGCTAGTAACATGCTAATTCATGCTAGAATCATGCTAGTTACATGCTAATCCATGCTAGAAACATGCTAGTAACATGCTAATTCATGCTAGAATCATGCTAGTAACATGCTAATTCATGCTAGAATCATGCTAGTAACATGCTAATTCATGCTAGAAACATGCTAGTAACATGCTAATTCATGCTAGAATCATGCTAGTTACATGCTAATCCATGCTAGAATCATGCTAGTAACATGCTAATTCATGCTAGAATCATGCTAGTAACATGCTAATTCATGCTAGAATCATGCTAGTAACATGCTAATTCATGCTAGAATCATGCTAATAACATGCTAATTCATGCTAGAATCATGCTAGTAACATGCTAATTCATGCTAGAATCATGCTATTAACATGCTAATTCATGCTAGAAACATGCTAGTAACATGCTAATTCATGCTAGAATCATGCTAGTAACATGCTAATTCATGCTAGAATCATGCTAATAACATGCTAATTCATGCTAGAAACATGCTAATTCATGCTAGAAGCATGCTAATAACATGTTAAATCATGCTAGAAACATGCTAGTAACATGCTAATTCATGCTAGTAACCTGCTAATTCATGCTAGAATCATGCTAATAACATGCTAATTCATGCTAGAAACATGCTAATTCATGCTAGAAGCATGCTAATAACATGCTAATTCATGCTAGAATCATGCTAGTAACATGCTAATTCATGCTAGAAACATGCTAGTAACATGCTAATTCATGCTAGAATCATGCTAGTAACATGCTAGATCATGCTAGAAACATGCTAGTAACATGCTAATTCATGCTAGAATCATGCTAGTTACATGCTAATCCATGCTAGAAACATGCTAGTAACATGCTAATTCATGCTAGAATCATGCTAGTAACATGCTAATTCATGCTAGAATCATGCTAGTAACATGCTAATTCATGCTAGAAACATGCTAGTAACATGCTAATTCATGCTAGAATCATGCTAGTTACATGCTAATCCATGCTAGAATCATGCTAGTAACATGCTAATTCATGCTAGAATCATGCTAGTAACATGCTAATTCATGCTAGAATCATGCTAGTAACATGCTAATTCATGCTAGAATCATGCTAATAACATGCTAATTCATGCTAGAATCATGCTAGTAACATGCTAATTCATGCTAGAATCATGCTATTAACATGCTAATTCATGCTAGAAACATGCTAGTAACATGCTAATTCATGCTAGAATCATGCTAGTAACATGCTAATTCATGCTAGAATCATGCTAATAACATGCTAATTCATGCTAGAAACATGCTAATTCATGCTAGAAGCATGCTAATAACATGTTAAATCATGCTAGAAACATGCTAGTAACATGCTAATTCATGCTAGTAACCTGCTAATTCATGCTAGAATCATGCTAGTAACATGTTAATTCATGCTAGAAACATGCTAGTAACATGCTAACTCATGCTAGAAACATGCTAGTAACATGCTAATTCATGCTAGAATCATGCTAATTCATGCTAGAAACATGCTAATTCATGCTAGAATCATGTTAGTAACATGCTAATTCATGCTAGAATCATGCTAGTAACATGTTAATTCATGCTAGAATCATGCTAGTAACATGCTAATTCATGCTAGCAACATGCTAATTCATGCTAGAATCATGCTAATTCATGCTAGAATCATGCTAATAACATGCTAATTCATGCTAGAAACATGCTAATTCATGCTAGAATCATGCTAATAACATGCTAATTCATGCTAGAAACATGCTAGTAACATGCTAATTAATGCTAGAAACATGCTAGTAACATGCTAATTCATGCTAGAATCATGCTAGTAACATGCTAATTCATGCTAAAAACATTTTAGTAACATGCTAATTCATGCTAGAATCATGCTAGTAACATGCTAATTCATGCTAGAATCATGCTAATAACATGAAAATTCATGCTAGAAACATGCTAATTCATGCTAGAATCATGCTAATAACATGCTAAATCATGCTAGAAACATGCTAGTAACATGCTAATTCATGCTAGAAACATGCTAGTAACATGCTAATTCATGCTAAAATCATGCTAGTAACATGCTAATTCATGCTAGAAACATGCTAGTAACATGCTAACTCATGCTAGAAACATGCTAGTAACATGCTAATTCATGCTAGAATCATGCTAATTCATGCTAGAAACATGCTAGTAACATGCTAATTCATGCTAGAATCATGCTAGTTACTTGCTAATTCATGCTAGTAACATGCTAATTCAGACTCGGCTTTTCAAGCCACCATAAAGTTTGTCCTCAAACTTTAATATCTAGTTACTGTTTGCAAAAAAATGATAACAGTACATTGGATGGAAGAAAGTTCTCTAAAGGTGGTTCAGTGGATTCAGAGATTTAAACAGGTCTAAATAATGGAAAAAATGACTGCATGTCAACAAATAAAGACATGAAGCATTACGAAATGTTTAGATATGTATATTTAGAGGTTACTTAACCTATCATCACTGTAATTTGAGGTAACTACAATGCAACACAATGTAACTTGATGTACAAATGTATCCCCTGTAAAGTAATTATGATGGCAGTACCTTCTATTTGTTTTTTATTTTTATTATTTCCTTTTAATTAATTAATTACATTTTTTTATGTTTACCCTCATCTGTAAGGGGTTAAATTGATGGGGAAGGAGTTGTTCTGTAAAAAAATATATTGGAAAATCTTAAATAAAAAGTTTTTTAAAAAAGTCGTGACATGAAATACTGTTTCTGGGTCCAAGCCGCTACTCATTTAAATTGGGGAAATAGTCATTTATGACCAGTTTTTAGTCATATTGCACATTAAAGTGATTTTTATATGAAAACATGGTGTATACAACAGTCTCTGCACTTGCTGGATCACAGAAACCAATATTTTAACAATTTCTTTTAAAAAAAAAATTACTTTCTGGCCATCAGATATTAGACATGGATATATATATATAGTGCGATTGTGATTTTCGAAACTATTACAGCGTTTTGTAAACGTTTATTGGTATCATTTGATCAGCCTCCCCATACAGTTTGATAAAATGCTTGGACCCGGAAGCTGCTTTGTGTGAAGTCTACTGCAGACTACTATGGTATATGGCATACTGTCGAGTTTAAATGTTCATGGATCACCTTTAACTTTTCCAATTTGTTGGACAGCTTAAGTCTATTTATCCACATAAACAGTCACTGTGGCAAAGTATATCTATGATCCTACTCTTACTTGAGACCGTGACGTTATCCATTGTTCAGGGTCATGGCGGATGAACTCCTTTTGTGCCCATGGGTGACTTTTCAGATGGCAGACATCAACATAAGCAGTTCCCCGTCCACCCACTTCACTGTCTATCTTGAAGAGCCATCGCTGGACTTCCATGTGCTTTGCCATCAGCTGAGCTAGACCTTCATAGAGCTGCGACAAAAGACATACAAATTACGGCAAAGTTAGTTTTCCATATTCTCAAATGCAAGTTTCTGATACAAGTTTCACTCTGACCTTTTCCATGGTGTATATATCCCACTTTCCTGGAGGCATGTCGACTCCTGCGCTACTGAAGATCCTTTTTCCTCCAGATTTAGTGGCGTATAGCTGGGTCACTGCAGGGTCTGTGCCCAGAAGGGGAATTTGTAGCTCATCTGCCACAGCCAGGTCATCAGTGTGCGTGACACCGCTGATCATGTAGGCCTGCTTTCCCTGGATCAAATTCTTGATGCGCTTTAGAGTTCGTGGACTGTATTTCAGAAGTGAAGCTAGACACAAGTTTCGGGTCTGAAAGAGAAATATAATGCACCATTGGACACTAAAAGGGACAGTTTACTCAAGATAAAAACTGACTACTATTTCCTCAATTGGTTACACAGGGTATATGCAGGAATCCTAAAGGTAATTTCAATACCTTCTCAAGTCTTTTTAAAGACCTTCTCAGAATATTTTAAGATCTCATCACCACTTTAAGTTCTAATCAGTATCAAACCTTTAACTTAATAAACAGTTGTTAATAAGCAGTTGTTAATAAACAACTGTAGTTAAATAAATCAATGGAGCACAACCATGCAACAGAACTTCAGCGACAGGCTTTAGCCACTGTTTAAACTCATCTTTCTCCAGCCAGGGGTACACAAACTTACATCTTCCCATTTTCCTATCCCATTCGCTCGATGTGTGGAGAGCATCACATCACCTTCCCAGGTTTGTCGCAAATTACATGACATTCCCCAGACGCAGGAGCTTTGCTGAACGCGCCCCGACCCAAACCAATCACATGGATCATCCATTGTCTGGGGTGGACTGGGACAGCATTTTTACCCAGGAAAAGTTATTGTAGCTCAGGCCATATGAAGTGCAGTCCGTAAGTGGAGCGATCAGTATGTGAAAAAAAAAAGGGGTGGGGGGTGCTCCATATGGCCAGTCCATGCCTGTCCATTGTTGTTAATATTAGGATGAAAATAAATATATTTATGCTTTTTTGGAGTCAAACACTTTGGACAATGCTTGAAAAAAATGTAAGACCTCGTAAAAACACGACTTTTTAATACCTTTTAAGGGCCTTAATTTACTTTATTTAACTTTTAATACTTTATAGGACCCCACGGACACCCTGTTACAAACCTTTACAAGTTTCTTTAATGAAAAAACTGAAAACCATTTAACAATTCTAAAATGGTTATCGTTTTCCGGCTTTCTTTAAAATATCTTCTTTTCTGTTTAACAAAAGTAAGTCAAACACACTGCAAAAAATGCTTTTCTTACTAAGAGGAATTGTTTCTTTACGTTTCTAGTCCGAATATCTAAAAACTCTTTAATCACCAAGAATTTTCTAGACAATTAAAAACTTTGCTTTTTTTCAGAAATAATAAGTTAAAATTAAAACAATATTTCCTTTAAACAAGCAAACTAATCTGCCAATGGGGTAAGCAAAATGATGTTATTTCAAAGAGAAAACAAGACTATTTTGCTTATGCTGTTGGCAATTTATTTTCCTTGTTTTAAGGAAATTTGCTCAGCTTTAAAAAAAAAAACAGATCAACAAATCCAGAATCAAGAATCAGAATTCTTTTTTCCAAAAAAGCTGCAAAATTAATAAACTGCAGAATTTAAAGCCTAATTTTTAGACCTCCATAACACCCAAACTTTATGTCTCCTTTGACATTATGTTGGTTAAATTAAGTTTTATAGCGGTTTACAATAGTGTTCAGTGGCAAACAGCATAATCAGAACTACACTGCAATTCAATTGATTTCATTCTTTTCGGCTTAGTCCTTTATTAATCTGGAGTCGCCACAGCGAAATGAACCGCCAACTTATCCAGCATATGCTTTACACAGCGGATGCCCTTCCAGCTGCAACCCATCACTGGGAAACAACTATACACACTCATTCACACACATACACTATAGACAATTTAGCCTATACCACATGTCTTTGGACTTGTGGGGGGAACCGGAGCACCCAGAGGAAACCCCACGCGAACGCGGGGAGGACATGCAAACTGACCCAGCTGAGACTCGAACTGTTGACCTTCTTGCTGTGAGGCGACAGTACTACCTTCTGCGCCACCACATCGCCCTCAATTGATTTCAATTGAGAGAATGTGTTGAACACTACTGGTCACAGTTGTGATAGTGAACAAGTTAACACCTCTTACATCTTCTAGATCTGCATAAACAAATCTGGTCATTTGACATTGATACATTTTAAAATCAAAAGTATATATATTTTTATTTAAACGTTACATTTATGTAACAGCTTCAAGAAATACGAAAAAATATATACAGTCACAATTGTAACAAGCGGTAATAAACAGTTAAACACTGTATCTTCCTAACATAATATGTTCTAATAAAGAGAATGCATATAGCAGCAATACATTTTTGTTATGTATATTTCCTCCCAAAAGGTGAAATCTCAGATGTCTTTGTGTACATAAATAACTGTCCTTTCCACTCCAGCTCTAAGGTCTTACCCCTCCTTTTGTCTATGGCTATAATTTATGAACGTGCGCAAACACATTGGGCCCATTACGTGCAGCCGGAGGGGTCATGACCTCTCCTGTACTCCAACACGTTAAATTGATAAAGGAGAGTCCGGGGAGGACGGTACACCTCTGCTGCCTCTTGTCTTTACTGTGTGCTTAGTGATGGGCTCCGTGGGGAAAGCACTAATTACTCCACATCTGTATGTTTGATCCAAGCAGAATTGTCCCGTCTGTCATTGGCACGCCACGCTGGCAGCAACGGCTAACAGAGATTTATCCTGCTGACACGTCTGGCAGAGTTTACACACGGAGAAGAATCGACAGGGAAGAGGCAGCGCGTGCCGCTCGTGCGCTATGCGGCAATAAATAACAGAGGTGCACAGCTTAAATGTGGAGTCAGTTAGGGCTATGCTAACTGTAGAAATTCATTTGCATAAAATAAACTCGGCTTCACTGCAAAGTATATAGGTTCAAGATTAGTTTGTACTTTCAAGTTTCTCTCTCATCTTCCAGTTGCTCACTAAGGTTTTTAAGTTAACGTTTAACTTGAAAAAAATATTAACTACCTACTAGTTTGGGGTCAGTTTTTTTCATGTTTTTTTTAAGACAATTATTCTGTTCATCAAGGCGGCATTTATTAAATGTAAAAAAAAATGTTAAATTGTTAAATATTTATAAAAAAATTTAAATAACCGCTTTCTTATTGTATGTAGTTTCAAATTAAATTACTACTCGAGTCATTATTGCTTTTATTACTATTACCATTAATATTAATAATAATAATAATAATAATAATAATAAAAATTACAGTAATAATAATAATAATAATAATAATAATAATAATGATAATAATAATAATAATAATGATAATAATAATAATAATAATAATAATAAAAATAACAGTAATAATAATAATAATAATAATAATAATAATAATAATGATAATAATAATAAAAATAACAGTAATAATAATAATAATAATAATAATAATAATAATAATATTAATAATAATAATGATAATAATAATAATAATAATTATTATTATTATTATTAAAGTAATTTCTGAAGGATCATGTGACTCTAATGACTGGAGTAATGAAGCTGAAAATTCATCTTTAAATCACTGGAATAAATTATTAAATTAAATGATAAACTTCTTTTGAACAGTTATTTTATAGTGCAATAACAGTTCACAGTTTTACAATTTGTACTGTATTTCTGATTAAATAAATGCAACCTTGGTGAGCAGGAGAAGTTATTTTAAAACATTTAAATATCGTACTAACCCCAAACTTTTGACTGGCAGCGTATTTATCTATATCTAAATGTCAAAAATATATATATCTATATCTTATATATCTAGCAATTGTGACCAATTTACTTATTAGTACAATGATAAATGTTAAGTAAAAGTACAAAAATGCTATGTTTTTAAAGAGAAACTTTTATTTTTAATAAATGTTCAAATAAATATGAACGTAATGCATTTCTGTTTGTGGTTTATATATCCAAAAATAGCAAAACGTTTAATCGATTATTTTAGTTTTTTATATAATTACTTGTATACTATTTTAAATAAACAAATTACTTGATATTACAAAGGTTAACATCTTGATATCATAATTTATATCTCTAATCTTGTTTCTTTATTTATTGCTTGCATGCTTGCTGTGTAAAAACACAGGGAGAACATGCAAACTCCACACAGAAATGCCAACTGACCTAGCTGAGGCTCGAACCAGCGACCTTCTTGCTGTGAGGCAATTGTGCTACCCACTGCGCCACCGAGATGCCCCACTGAACACAAGTCAAAAAGTAAAATTTGGGGAAAGGAGTTCGATTTCTCATGTGAAACTGTACAAGAGAGAAGCCAGTTAGTAGAGTTTAATCGCTAAATATTCAGCAGAGTTTGCATGACTGCATAATTCATTAAAATAGAAGTAAAAAACATTCATTAGAAGTTGATTTAAAAAAGAACCTAAATTGTTTCGCATCTTGTGATTTTTTTTTTTTTTTCAGTTGAATAAAATTCTATTTTCCATTCACATATTAGCAAATATTTTGCTAATATTTAAAATGATATATAAACAATGTTTGCATGTCTTTTAAAGCATATAATTCATTAAAATAAAAGTAAATAACATTCATTACAAGTTGATTTAAAAAAAGCACCTACAGTAAATAGTTTTGCATTTTGTGGGGTTTCTTTTTCAGTTGAATAAAATAATATTTTCCATTTATATATTTCATCATTAAAGATTTCTCAAAAATAGTGGAAAAATCTCATCTTGTCTCGTTCTAGAGAACTCAATCTCATGTCTCGTCTCATCTCATGGTGTAAGCGTCTCGTCACACCCCTACTGGATATACACCTTGACACAATTCAAACTATTTTCAAGCCTTTTTTTTACTATTTTAGGAATAATTTATTTAGAACTTGGAATCATGTTAAATGTGTCATGTAAAAAGAGCCTCTGTTTTTCTTTCTTGCACTAAAACCTAATAATTCATGGGAGATCTGGACAGAGTTGTATAAACCAATGGTAAATACACAGGTCGCCTCTGTCGCCCTCTATAGGCAAGAAATAAACAACATCAAATTCTACTCTAAAATTTTTAAAAGGCAAACAAAAGGTCTGTTAATAGAACACCCTGTTGTATGTGTGTGTGTGTGTGTGTGTGTGTTTGTTTCAACATACTGAAAAGTCGTCCAGTGCTTCTGGCATGAGGATGGTGAAGCGTTTGGCAGAATGTGACTCAGCTGCCGAAGCATCACCCAGTTCAATGGCGGTCTGCAGGCCCAGCAGACGAGTGTAATACTGGAGAACATCCTCTCCCAGGCGCACCGGAGACACATAGATGACCTCCACGTTCTCATCTGTATGTGACACAAACACTGCTGCGTTTGCTTTCATGTGTTTTCATGCTACAAATTCAATTTGATTGTGTCATGATTAAACCCTTTACCTCTGATGTCACACAGTCGGCCCATCTGGGTATTCTGTAGCACATCAAATCCTCTGAGACCGAGTCGTCGAGGCTGGGAATATCCTATCAAACAAATCAAAGGGAGATTTTAAAGGGACAGTTCACCTCAACTTTACTCACCATTGACTTGTTCTAAAGTTAAGGGGTTTGTTTTGTTCTGTTGAACACAAAAGCAGATATATTAAAGAATGTAGGAAACCGGTAAGCATCGACTTCTATGATATTGGTTTTTCCTACATCCTATAGATGCTAATGGTTACCAGTTTTCAACATTCTTCATTCTTTTGAGTTCAATAGACCTAAAAACTCAAAACGCAAAAAAGCTTGAGTAAATGATGAAAGAATTTTCATTTGGGGGTGAATTATCCATTTAAAGGTCCCCAGAAGTGCTTTGAAATGTGCATTTTTTATTTGATGTTTGACGTAATCTCAACTGAAATATGAATAGAGGGCAGAACATAGTGTAGCCTCCCCCCTTTAAAAAAAAAAGCAGCCAATAGCGTTTAGTTTTTCACATCTCTGCCAGTGAGAGTGGTTGAGTTCAAGCGCATCAAATGTGAAGCATCTTGCTCCAATCAAGAGCTTTTTATTGCTCACGATTTGATGAGAAACTGAAGGTACGAGGTGAATAAAACCATTGATCCATTTAGGTGGAAGTGACAAACTACAAGCTTTACGTTTATATCGGTTTTACATCTTCTAAATGCCAATTTTGTCACTGTTTTGGTTCGCACTAGCTTATAGATATCCTAAAAACAAGCAATACTGATACTAACATCTAAAATATTTTAGTTTAATTTCATGGGATCTTTAAGGGGTTAGTTCATTCCAAACGGATAATTCTGTCATCATTTACTCTTCTCTGTGTTCTATAAGACTTGTTTATTTTCTGAAAAACAATAGACAATACTGTAATTAAATCTCAGAGAATTCTGTCTTTACACCAAGTCTGTTTACAGTTACATTTGTGAAGTTTATAGGCATTTGTTAAGAGGTCAAAAATGAAATCTATATGGATCAAGTGGTTTAATCAAATTTGTCTTCAAAATGGGTTTCCTGAGGTAAATGTATAGTTTATCTGACAAAAATGTTGCAAGATATTGTATTTATGTCATTCTGCAGTTGATTCACTGATTAATTCATGAGATATTCAATTATGTTTTTATCTTGCTACAACTAAAGTAAATAATTTTGCATCCAACTTGATCTCCATGCTCTCTAAATAGCATTTCTTCATTATATAAAGCAGTTACTGTATGTCTTAAATTCAACCACTCAATTCATAGTTTCTTTTTTAAAGTGTTTTGAAGCATCAGTTTTGAGTGAACAGACTGCCAAGAAAGTCACAGAATCTCTAAGATTCCTCAGATTTGATAAAAAAAAAAAAATCTTGATGTGTGTTTTGAAGATAAATGACCTTCTCGTGAATTTAAAATAAAGTGAGGGAATAAATTAGGGCTGCATGATTTTGGAAAGATCTGACATATACATATATATATATATATATATATATATATATATATATATATATATATATATATATATATATATATATATATATATATATATATATCAGGAGCGCTAATAATTCTACTTGAACTGTGTATTGCGATATGAAAATACTTTGACGAGATGATTTAAATACCTCCATTCTAAAAGATTTCATGAATTTAAATTGACTACGGTGATCAAGTCTTTCTATGCAGTGCATCTGCATAAAATGTAGTAAGTTATAAGCATATATAAATACAATAGAGCAAAAGTGAAGCTTCACTAACTAATTTCGAGAGGAGCATGTGATATGATTGATCGCAGCTGGTCTCTCATCTATAATCATTAGTAAGCCAATCAGATTAATCCAAACTCATTATGAGTAGCCTGTCTAAAACTACTCCCTTATCTTCGTATTCCGAAGAAACCCCCTATCCACCCCATCTCCCCCTTTCCTCCTTTACCAGGGGGACCTCTCGAGAACTACCTGATCTCGTACTCCCTTACATGCTCATTGACCAGGCGGAAGCCCTGGGCTCAATTATCTGCGAGCTCAGAGTTCTCTCCCGGAACAGCATGCCAAACCTGCTATTGTTATCAAGCAATATCTAAGTGCAAACTCTTGAAATAAAAGTTAAATAAACAGGGCTTTATGGTTTTCTGAGGAATCTAACAGTATACAAATAAAAAAACTGAACAATCAAATGTAAAAATAGCATGATCATATAATGGTATAATTTTATACAATAATATAAAAATAATATTTAATAATATCTTTGTCTTTAAATATTTAATAAATAATCTAATCATGCGATGTGACTATTGCAGATAAACACATTGCGATATTAATTCCCTGTTTTTTTTTTTCCATTATGGGTGAACTAACCCAATAAATTATTGAGAGACTATATTGTACATTTGGACCAAATCCTCAAAATTACTGCAAGAAACTAATCTCTATAATGAAATGATTAAATGCATGCAAACTAACAGAGCGAGGCAATAAAAACAATAGGGTTCAACTTCTTAATTATCTGAGCTCACACAGGCCTCTCCTCAGCCACCCCCAGTGCAAAAATCACACTCCATCTGCTGATGATTACAATTCACACTCAGCATTATCCTCATCATCATCTCCAATAGCCAGTGAAAGCCTCACTGAAAAGTTTTGACAGATAAATGTGTTTGTTTTTTGCCCTTTCTGCAAAAATACTGTCTAACCAGGAGCCCTCACGGCAGATTGAAATGAATTACCCAGTGATGGGACATGGATGATAGTCCTTTTGGCGGAGGTGATGTGTTTCCAGTTGGTTGCCAGACTCTGTGAATCACACACAGCAGAGAATAAAAGAGAGTAAAAGTGATGGTTGACAGACAGCACCCAGCAGCACGTTGGATTTATCATGTTGTCGGCCCACCGATGGCAGCAAAGGGAGGAAATGATGCTCGTCTTTCTCCCTGGGTCTCATTGAGACAAACCAAGCATAAATCACATTAATTAAATCAGCTAAGTGCATACTTAGAAACATCTTCCCTCTATTAATTCAATTAGCAGGCTACATGAAGCTTTCTGCCAGGGGAAGATTAAGGCTTAATTAAAAGGATGTGAGTGTTTAAAGGGTGGAAACATACACAAGCTTGCGTCTCCTCTCCTGGTGAGTGACGGTGAGGATAAATGAACATGTGGGCACTAATTAAGAGACATGCGAAATTCATAAAGATGTTACAGGAATGACAGCACAGATGAAACATCTGGTCTGACAAATAGAAACTTCATCTGAATGTGAGCTTGTGATATCACTATCACTGTTTAGATAAGCACATTTACAACAGTACTTCAGTGAACAAGTGTGAAAGAAAGTAAGAAAAAAGCTCTTGTGAGTGGGAATTCTGTACTTTCTTATGCTGTGGATTTACGAACTGCCATTCAAAAGATTGAGAAGTTACTAGGAAAGACTAGACCAAAAGTTATAAAAGAATAACATCCCAGTACAGCAGTTTATTTTTCTGTAATGTATCACTAATAAAAATATTCCTACAAAGCTTGTGTGGAACATTTGTTGCTTTCCTGAATTAATCCATTTTTGAAAGAATCATTTGAGTCAATGATTCTACCACCAATAAGAAGTCATTTGGTTCCTTCCTAAATTAATCAACTATTTGTAACAAATCATTTGAACAAATTGTTCAATTAATTATTTAATTACTGGTCATATTTGATGAGAATAAACCATAGACTGTAAAAGATATCCATGACGTCACCCATAGGTTTCTGTAGAGCGCGAAACAGTGTAAACAGTGCATTACAGTTCTAAAGAAAATTATAAATGATAAATGATCTTAAATAAAACAAATACATTTATAGATATGGTGTATACGCAAGTATATAATTTCACTCACCTCGGAAATGAAGGCAACTTGAATGGTTTGTGAGCACAATTAAGTGCACACATCATGCCATATTATCTGATAATTGTAGGAAATAATTCCAAAAGGCAATTGACTGTGTAAAGTCTGTCTAATGCAATGTATACGCCGAGTTCAGAGGCTAATAAGCCGGAATCAGCTGAGGTGGCGTGATGGTGACCAGCGAGATCTAGCTGTCACTCAAGTGGCCACACCCTTAATTATGCAGATTTAATATAACTTAATATAAACAAAATGGATGAGAAACACTTTTTTTTCTGCTGTAAAGTTG
This sequence comes from Danio aesculapii, assembly GCF_903798145.1. Lineage (NCBI taxonomy): Eukaryota > Metazoa > Chordata > Actinopteri > Cypriniformes > Danionidae > Danio > Danio aesculapii. The sequence continues at coordinate 46,496,668 of NC_079452.1, read as the reverse complement.
GCCATTTTAACAATGGGGTCAATAGAAATTCGCTCTATTATGAAGCCAGGACTCGCAGAATTTTGATGAATTGCAGTTTCAGTTACTTTCGTATTAGCTTCATGAGGGAGAGCGGGAGGTTGCCGCTTGGAATAAACCAGCCAATATACTAGAACAAGAACATTTTCAAATAAATACACTTTTGTTTGAACTTTTTTTTGCATTTAGTTAAATATAAAATGGATTTATACAGAATAACTGTTAGATACAATATTGTCAAATACTTTATCTGGTTTCCTCCGCCAACGACAACAGCAGAACCAAGACAACACTGATGTATTTTGAACAGCGTTGAATAAAACCTGTGGTTGAATCACTTTATTCAAAATAAATGTGTAAGTTACTCATTGATAATCATTTGTTTTCGATAGTTGAATTAATGATTCAATAACTCACTAAACCAATGCAGTAGTACATCCAGATTTCATTTACACTATATCAAAACAAAATATATTCAATAAGGCGGCAACACCAAAGCCCCAAAAATGCCAATTTATTAAATTAAAAAGGCTGATACAAGGCGTGTAACGTTTCGAGCACACGTCTCTTCATCAGACAGTGTTCATCACAATAAGTTGCTCCTTTTTGTACACTTCCGGATCACATGATCACCCATATTATCTCACAACAAGAAAAATAGAAAAAAAATACACATTTATAAGTTAGTTAGATATTGAAAATAAAAATACAGACACAAACCCTAATATTACATCTCAAAACAAAGAAAACATTACAAAATATATAACCAAAATATAGCCAAAAAACTTTTGCCAAACACCTAATTCAACATTAAAGAATTATTAAAAAAAAGGACGAATATCAAACTCCTCGTTTAAACCTCTTGGGGACAATGTATCTAGAGTAAAAATCCAAAAAGCTTCAGGTTGTACCAGCAATTTATTAAGATCTCCCCCCCGACGTGTTGTATATTTTGTTGTATTATTTTCTTATTCGGTTACGTTTTTCTTATTTTGTGATGTAATATTAGGGTTTGTTTCTGTATTTTCGTTTTGAATATCTAATTTATAAATGTGTATTTTTCAATTTTTCTTGTTTTGAGATAATATGGGATCTGGAAATGTACAAAAAGGAGCAACTTATTGTGATGAACACTGTCTGATGAAGAGCCGTGTGCTCAAAACAATGCACGACTTGTATCAGCCTTTTTAATTTAACAAATTGGCATTTTTGGAGTTTTGGGTTTGCCACATTTTTTAATACATTTTGCACTTTTTGCTGTACCCAGTTAAGGTGATGTGTGTGCTTTTGTATATATTTTTCACTATATCAAAACAGCAATATTATAACGACATGCTAAACGTGGTTCAAATCATACGCAAGTGCAGGTTGCCAGATTGACGACACCAACAACAGTGTGCATGACTGTCGAGACTAAAGGCTGGTTGAAGGCTGATTTAAACCGTGTTCTAAATAAAAGCAACGAAACGCGATACAAGGAATATTTTCCATATTAAAAGGAGAAATGTATACTTTAGAAATGGCTTCTATTTCTTGCTGCTGAACAGAAAACTATGACAATAATCACTTTAGGTACACCTTCTGTCAGGGCTATTCAATTGGTGGCCCGCGGGCCGAACCCGGCCCCTGAGGCTATTTGTTTCAGCCCTCCAAATAGTGTGACCAAGACATCAAAAATAAATTTAGTTCAGTCGAAAAACAGCCGCTATAGTTATGAAGTGACGTGCGTCTGTTCAATACAGCACAAGCTGCAGTTGAAGGCTGCTCAGAGCATGAGTCACCTGATATTAAGCGAGTGATGTGAGCAGCCGAAATTATTTGAATATGTGTGTAGAATAGACCTTTTGTACAATGCACTGATCGTTATTAGGGATGCAACTATTAGCCGATTTCACTATAAACTGCGCTTTAATTCGTCATGGTTAATTATCTTAAAGGCTTCTCAACGCTGCGTTTCTGTTGCACAGAATGAAACTGCTTCAACTAAACAAAGTTATACCACCTGTGCGCAAGTTTAAAGTTCCAAGCTTATACCGAGTATGATACGCACACACTGGATTAACTATAGTGGCGGGCCGTTCCAATATCACATCTTTTCCGCACACAAGTTTGTTATTTCTAATGTAAGAATATATGCCAATATGCATGCACAAGCGGAGTAATGCGCTTGCGGCTTTCCGGACGCACACAGTAGAAAACATCTCACACTGTAGCAGTGAGAGCTGTGTGTGGATTTCAGAGCAATGTAAATAAAAGATATGTTAGACGAATTATAATTAAAATGATTATGTATGTATGAAAGCAGATGATAACAACAATTAATCTAAATACTTTCCTAATATGAAGCTTAAATTTACATTAGACGTGATAACCGTGAAACCATGATTATTCTTCAGACTATATAATCGTCAACCAAAATCTATTGTTGAATCCCTTAGTTATGCAGTTCAAAACAACATATGAATGTGTCTGAATGTAGAAGAAGCCTACTTAAGCAATGCACTTTTTGAGCTCTGAAATACAACATTTGAGTATGTTAGTAATAGAAATCCTATTGTACAATGCACTGATATTATGTAGTTTCAAAATACAACATTTAACATTTTAATGTAGAAAAATACAACATGGGTGTCTTAAGGAGCAAAAATACAGCATATGGGCTCTTATATGCTGCTCTGGCATCACTCATATTGCAAGTCATATCTCTTCGGCCGTTAGTTTGGGATGCTTTTCATGAACTAGCCCCCATGACAAACTAATTAAATAGCCCCGCCTTATGTGCTTTATTCAGTGTTAAATGCTAATAATGTGAGTTTGAATGCCATTTCACAAGCCATTTATTGCCATACTACTGAAAACAGCAGCAGATAGTTCACCTTAGATCTTGAAACTAAAATAAACCATTTGAAACGGAACTTTAGAACTGAAATATATATGCTGAAATATAATTGGCTAAACTGGCATTGGGCAGGTTAAATGACCAAAACAAAAACAGACATTCCGGCACTAAATGCACATTTTCAAAGCAGAATATCTGACTTTAGCATTGTTTTTCAGATAAACAAGTATGTTCACTTAGCATGTTTCTTAAAAATCTGCAAACATATTCTGGTATTTTTATGCTTTAGAATAGTCGAAAACTTACATAAAGCACCCTTAAACTTAAATCAAAATCAGACTCAGGAACCAGAACTAATTGTTGTATAAATGTGTATATGATTCACCTCTGCCCTGCTGTGGAAGTTTTCCAGTTCCCGAAGGCGTGAGGCCTGCAGACTCTTCTTCAAATGGCAAATTTTGGCACGTTTCAGCAGAGACATGGCAATAATTTCTGCCGCCCATTTGGACCGGAGCTGGATCAGGTAGGCGGTACGGGCAGAGTAACGCCTCCAGCAGGTCTGGATGCGCACAGCCGCCGCCTGATGCCCCCCGTTGCCTTTGTAGCGCTGGCCGGGCTGACACATCAGGTCCCATACCTCATCCCTGTTCTCCAACACCGACAGCAGCTTCTCCACATGGGTGCACCGGCCCCTGCCGTCTCTCCAGTCGAGCTCACCGCTCTGCACGCAAGCTGCCAGCCTCTCCCCGCACACCCGCGCCAGTGGCACAGCAAAGTCCAACAGCATCCTCTTCAGCCGCTCCAGAGCTTCTACCATTGCACCCCAGTACAGACAGTACTGCTTTTTATACCGACAAAAGTCTGGAGCATCCGGGTCAATCTGACCATCAACTATGGTGAAAGGATATTTGCTGACAACAGCTGGCACTGGAAGACTCTAAGAAGAGAGAAATGCACTTGATATTAAGGTTATTACAATTACATTTTAAAATGTGGTTCAGTAAACTATTTAAAATGATTTATATAGTTGAAGTCAGAATTATTAGACCTCCTGTGAAAGATTAATTATTTAACATTTTTCTCCCCCATTGCTGTTTAACGGAGAGAAGATTTTCAATACATTTCTGAACATAATAGTTTTAATAACGAATTTCTTTTATCTCTGCCATGATATCAGTACATAATGTTTTACTTGACTTTATTAAAGATACTAGTCTTAAGGTTTAAATGCAATTTAAAGGATTAACAAGGTTAATTAGGCAAGTTAGGGTAATTTGACAAGTCATTGTTTAACAGTTTGCTCTCTGGACAATCGAAAACAATACTGCTAATAATATTGACCTAATATTGTCTTTTAGATGATAAAAAATTCTTAATTCTTAAAAAAATTATTTTTTAGCAGAAATAAAACAAATTCTTTCTTCCAGAGGAAAAAATATTATAAGAAATATTGTGAACATTTCCTTAATCCATTAAATATCACTTGGGAAATATTTTTTAAAAATATTAAAAATTTATTCAAATACATCAACTGTTTATAAATACAGGTTTTGTGTGTATATATATATATATATATATATATATATATATATATATATATCAATTTTTTAAAGGCCACTGGCTTGCAGAAATGAACCATTTCAAATCATTACCTATATCAGCCCTGAAGCTATTTCTGACACATTTAACATTACACCGGGTTTAAAAGGTCACTTTACACGGAAAAAGGAAATTGATTATCAGTCAGGTCTAAAGCTCTCCAGAGCAGATTGTGTGTTTATTATTTATTCACAGGCGAAATACAACATATGAGTACCTTTGAGAACCATACCATTATTAGAAGTCGAATGCAAACATAGTTACAATGGAACACGTTCAAATCCCATTCTATGAGCTGCTTTTTTACCTAAGCAAGCTGAACACACTATATATCTTTGTCATAAATAACTTCATTTATGTCAGTGTAAATAAGTAATACCTGTGGGTTAAGTGGGTTGAGTCGGGCTAACCCTCGCGTCAGTACTCTGTTGTCGGAGCTAGCAGAAGCAGCTGAAGGTGGAGGAGCACGAATGAGCCTGGATTCTGCACTCTCCATTGCTGATCTTCTAAGAGCCATTCCATCTCTTCTCACATACGTCTCTTGCTTATAAGGCTTTTTTGACTCATCTATCAACAGATAAGTAGTAAGTTTTGTGTTTTATAGACGTCTTGCTTTAGTCCAAAGATAGACTAGTCATTAATTATGATCGATTAGACAGACTTCACAGTTTTTTTTTATATTGTAAGACATTTATTTTTTATGATTATTTTATTCAAATATGCAACATACATACATAGAAAACTATATACAAGCAGATGCCATAAAACCATCCACTTGTACAAAGGAAAGAGAAAAAAATCAAATATATAGAAAAATAGGGGCGACACGGTGACTCAGCACTGTCGCCTCATTGCAAGGAGGTCGCTGGTTCTGTGTGGAGTTTACATGTTCTCTCCGTGTTCTCGTAGGTTTCCACCAGATACTCCGGTTTCCCCCACAGTCCAAAGACATGCGCTATAGGTGAACTGAATAAACTAAATTAGTCATAGTGTGTGTTTGAATAAGTGTGTATGGATGTTTCCCAGTACTGGGTTGCAGCTGGAAGGGCATCGATGTGTAAAACATATGCTGGATAAGATGGCGGTTCATTCTGCTGTGGCGACCCCTGATGAGTAAGTGAAGTTTTACAAACTAATTTTAAAAGGAGAACGTTATATGATTGATCGCGGCTGACCTCTCATCCGTAATTTGCAATAATCCAATCAGATTGATTCAAGCTTACAATAAATAGACTGGATTTGCCCTACTACCTTATCTTCATTTTGGAAGAATCCCCCATTCCACCCCATCTCCTCATTTTCCTCCCTTTACCAGGGGGAGCTCTCGAGACCTACCTGATCTCGGACCCCCTTATATGCTTATTGACCAGGCTGGAGCCCAGGGTTCAATTATCTCTGAGCTCAGGGTTTTCTCCTGAGACAGCATGCCAAATCTGCTAATAGCATCAAGCATATCTAAGTGTGAACTCTTGAAAGGAATTAAGCCGAAGGAAAATGAATGAATATATTAAAATAACTAAAAATCAGATCAGCTTTTAAGCTCGTCCAGCAACATTGCATTCGCAACCATATTGGTCCAGTTTCAAATAGTATTTTTTGTTGCGCTATATAATATATAATAACCAGGTATGGGTGAGTGGATGGTTCAATATAATGTCTTTAAATTATAAGGTTCTATCTGACATTTTTGTCAAAATTGAGTTACTGACTTATTCTTATTAATTGACAACTTGTTTACATTATGGGATGTTTTTTTATAAGTTGTTTACATTTCAAGACTTTTTATTTAAAAAAACAAATGTTAAATACATACATACTGTTTGCTAAATGGAATGCAAAAACTTTGAAGCTGAATAACTCAAAATCATTCAGATCGCAGATAGAACCTTGTAATTCCAAGGTGACGATATGTTAAAGTTTAGTTATATACAATATATTCAGTATTGAACAAAATTTTCCTAATGTAAAATTACATAGTAAAACATAATAAAATATCACAGACTGCATAAAATGATCTTAAAACTTTATATTAATTTAGTCTACTCCCTCATTAATGCAGACCAAGGGGAATAAATAAATAATATAAGTAGAATTATGGATACAAACAAATTGACCTTCTAACTTTAAATGAAGGCCGCAAGTGTGCAATGACATTGTGAAAACAGACTGACCCATCTTACTTTGGCCACTGTCCTCTCTCTGGAGCACATGGAGAGCTTTGGGCTGTACTGGGGTTTGAACTGAAGAGAGGTCGGCTGCTGAGGGCTGCAGCTCTGAAATGTATGAAAAACAAGGCTCATTAAAATCTGTACACAAAATATTTCAGGGGTTGTGGCTGTAACATTTTACTCATCAACACAAAAAAGGCACAAAGAAACAATGTAATTTCTGAAAATTCTTAATCATATTCTACACCATGTCAAGTAGGCCTGCACAATATATCGTTTCAGCATCGATTTTGCAATGCGCGTATCCGCAATAGTCACATTGCTGGATCTGCAATGTCAATTTGGGATGTAGGAGCCACAATTAAAAACATAAATTACTGTGGAGTAATTGCAATGTTTAATCATAAAGTTACAAAAAAATTAAATAAATAAATATTATATTTATATATATATATATATATATATATATATATATATATATATATATATATATATATATATATATATATATATATATATATATATAAGCCAGTTAAAAGCAATATGTTATTATTGCAATATGTACGGCAGTGCGGTGGCACATCTTTCGCCTCACAGCAAGAAGGTCACTGGTTCGAGCTTCAGCTTGTCAGTTGGCATTTCTGTGTGGAGTTTGCATGTTCGCGTGGTAGTTCCCCGTGTTCGCGTGGGTTTCCTCTGGGTGCTCCGATTTCCCCCATACTCCAAAGACATGTGGTATAGGTGAATTGGGTAAGCTAAATTGTCTGTATGTGTGTGAATGAATGTGCATGGATGTTTCCCAGTGATGGGTTGCAGCTGGAAGGGCATGCGCTGCGTAAAACATATGCTGGATAAGTTGCCGGTTCATTTCGCTGTGGCGACCCCAGATTAATAAAGGAACTAAGCCGAAAAGAAAATGAATGTATCGCAATATGTACTGCAAAATAAATAAATAAATAATATCGCAATGTCAGTTTTTCCCAATATTGTGCAGCTCAAACGCCAAGGTTTTGGAAGATTTTTAAAAAGAAATTAATACTTTTATTCAGAAAGCATCCCTTAAATTGATCATAAGCTATAATGACAGATTTTTAACCAATGCTGTTGTCCCTTTGAATATTCTGTTTGTCAAAGAATAATGAAAATGTATTGTGGTTTCAATAAAAAATTTATTACAGGAAACATCAAATGTTTCTTGACAATCAAATCTGCATATTTAAAATGATTTCTGAAACATTGTGTGACAATTAAAACTAGAATAATGCTGCATAATTCATTCAAAACAATTCTTTTAAATAAATTTGTTTCAAATACTAATTCCCAATAATACTGCAACAATGTTTTTTCTTTATTTTTGATCTATACAAATAAAATAAAAAAATGTTGAATTTCTTCAAAAACAAAAACAAAAATATACATACAGATAATTTATGTATATTATTATATATAAAGAAAAATCTGCCTTTACCTGCAGTTGCATCTTGGCATTCAGGTGGTGGTTTGGGTTGTAGATGTTTAGGCAAGCCTCCATGTGCAATGGCAAAATTCTCCAAATTGGAGCCAGTGACCACTCTTTGAATCCCAATCTTGTAAAACCGATAAAAGCAAATGTTAGGTTTTCATTACATTAAATGTACAATTGTTTTTCTAACCACACGGTTCACCTGAGCTGGAATACAAAGGGCTTCTTTACTAAGAAAAGAAAATCCATTATCATTTACCTCACTGTACTTGATACTTTAAATTAATAATTTTACATTTACATTCATGGTGGCATTCAAAACTCACACGCTTATTCAAATTGTATTGCAATCAGTTAACTGTTAACAGAATTCTAATTATTGAGTGAGATACAGTATAGCTTTAAACTTGTTTGCAGTAATAGTCATGTCTTGTGAGGCAATAAAACATTGTCCAAACATGGAGGAATTATTGAACCCTGAACGATAGCCTTGTGGTCAAAGGTTAGAGGTATCGAAAGAGACAGAACGAAGGGAATTAACCCACTGGCCTGTCTCACTGGGTCAAAGAGACCTGCCTGCAGGCTCTAAAGCCACCATTTACCCAGTACTAGAAGAAGAGAGAAAGGGAACATACTTCACTCAATAACTTGCTCATAGAGAATGCTATTAGCTTCGGGTCAGCGATCAGATTTTTCCCTCCAAACAAAACTTTGTTGTAAAAGGCCGGGAGACGACTATCCATTAATCAGGCTTGTGGCAGCTTGTAGATGTCAAGAAATACGGTTTCTCTTTCTCTTGGTTTCCGTTGGCTGTTTCGAATCACAAGTGTGTGCACATTTGCGAGAGGGAGCATGGTGATGTTGTGTGATTACAACCAACAGATTTTCTGCATTCATTAAAATAAAGCTGGAGCTAAAATACAGGGAGTTAATGACATTGTAAACTGGCCAATAAGCCCCCTTCCCTGAAGCAATCAATCACATGCTGGCAATGCTTTCTGGATACTTTGAGCACGACTCGGTTTATTTGTCTCGCACCTTCTCTCAAGCGAACAGCTGTTTGAAATCTTCTAGAATTAAATTCCATCAGAGCAATGCCTAAAATGCTCGCACCTCCTCATTATCATATAACAGTTCATAAATCAAACGAAAGTCCTGCCACTTTCCACGATAAAATTGATTTGCTGCAATAATTAGGACTTTCCAAAGAGCCCTAGAAGGCGATTAATATAATTCGCCGTTAATTTTTACAATCACTTCAATAAAAACAAGCATCAAAAGTCACAAATTACTCCTGAGGACACATAATGTCAAAACATAAAAAGGACAATAAAAACACGTTATCTACCGAAAATTGATAGCCTATTAAAAAAGGCAAAACTTTTTAGGCGTAGAAGAACCCAACAAGCAGTTTGTGAATTAATAGCACACAAAACAGCATCGACAAAATGAGAGGTTGGTCATTTCCTCAGTACTCATAAACATATAAAGTGAGTTTGTCAAATTGTGGGCACATGCCAGACAGCGGCCTTCTGTACTGTCTTCATCCTGCTGTTGCGGATGTTCTCTGGCCTGCCTGTTGTCACACCACTGAGCTCCCTGACAAACCACCAGCACCGGCCAGGTGTTTGGAAAGGTTTGGGGCTCGCAGCTGTTTAAGTGGTACAAGGGGACATTTAAAAGAAAAGAAAAGAAAAAAAAAACAGTGGGAGCTCCATCGGAGACTCAGCAGAGAATTAGCCGACAGCATAGTGGTATAGACACAGCAGGCAAAGCGCCAACGAATGCCAGTTGGGTAAACCACGGCTGTCTTATTGGCATGCGGGAACAGGTACGAGTGCCTGTCCTGAGACAGCTGTAAAGCAGCAGCCCATACAACTGCAATCAGGCGGTGGCCGTCCTCCGAAGAATGCTGATGTGCCGCAATCTGCGTCTGTCTGCTTTCGGCAGCCAAGTCTCATAGCTTCTTCTCAACAACATGACAGCCTCCTCACGAGTGACAGGCAGAGGATGCAGAAGATAGAGGAAGAACCGCAGCGGAAAGCAGAAGGGGGGGAAACAGAGCACCAAAACAAATGGTGACCTTTCGAAAGATTAATTTGTTTACCAACAGACAGATTTAGCTGTCACTGCCAAACCAGGTGACCTTCAAATCCGCATCCCCTGTTCGAAAGCAAAGTGACTGGAGTCATCTATTATTACACGCCATTTTGTGACAGACGCTGGCGTTAAGGCAACAGTCAACACTGGTCGCTATATAATCAACACTATCGATAAGTCTTAATCGTAAAAGATGGTGGCTTCTATTACAAATGGACATGTAAAGGGCAATTCACATTGGAAAGGCACTCACAGACAATGTGTCACAATCACCAGATTACACTTACGTTCACATGACCTGACAAAGGTAACACTGACAAAATCTGATGAAGTGTCTGTTGACAATTTGCCATTGGTTGGTGTCTGATGGTGTAGTGTGAACTGGCCTAAAAATTTTAAAAGAATCAAAATAGCCTACAGCTCAATGGTCACCAAAGTTGATTTCTTACCAACATTCTTCAAAATATTTGGTGACACTTTATTTTAAAGGTATCCTTGTAACACATATTCCACGTGCTTACTATAATAAGTCCGGTGAAAGGTTTATGTGACTATTTTCAATTTCCTTTTACAAAATCAATGTTGTAATGCAATTAAATTACAATCATTTAAATAGACCTAAGCATTCATTTAGTTGTTCAAGCGTAAAAAACGAGAAGAAAGACTGTATAAACACTAGTGCCGTCAGTAGCAGCAGCCTAGCACAGAAACTCCATTGAAAATATTGGGGTAAAATAGATATTCATATTTTGAAGACATTGGTGGGGAAAATGGAATTTAATCCAGTGCTTCTTGTCTTGTGTGAGACTCACTTTCTATCTGCAATTGAAGATCACTGATTTTTAAAGAAACCAGATCTTAATATCTTAATTGTGGCGATTTTGTAATGGCATGACAGTTCATCATCGCTTGGGCTGGCTGACTGAAAATAAAAGTCTATGTGCATATACATGCAACTAACCCTAACCATATAGTAGGTACATTTATTTATTTAATAGTATTCAGTAGTTAAATTAACAAGGACACCTTAAAATAAAATAACTAAATATTTTTTGTGTGCCATAGAAGAAATAAAGTATGTTTGGAACAACATGAAGGTGAGTAAAAGATGACAGAATATGCAATTATAGGTGCACTGTCCCTTTAATATACCTTCTTGATTATCAAAGAAATTAAAGCATATCTCTCAGAAACTCACACTAGTTCTCTTGTGCAGGTGAGGAAGCTGAATCCCATAATTTTGTTGGACAATCTCCTTGTTCTTTGGGTGAAAAGGGTTATGTAGCAGACGCATGATAAATGCTGCTTTGTGCTGTTGGTCACAAAGATAGATTTAGTGAATACAGATCTTATCTGGGGTTAACAAATCTTATGAATATGAATAAAATGGAAACCTTTTCCCCTGGAGATGGACCGGGAATCGGGCTTCTATGTGGATGTGCATTCGGTAATGTCTCGTATGGTGGTTGCCTACAAAAAAAGGCTAGATATGTTAGATATGTCAATTGATCTTACATAATCTACACTTGCTGGCCACTTTATTAGGTACACCTTGATCAACTTCTTGTCAATGCAAATATTCAATGACATGACAGCAATTAGGGCTGCACAATATATTGTTGCAACATTGATATCGCAATGAGATCATTTGCAATAGTCACATCGCGAGCATACGCAATGTTGAGTCTGTATTATAATTCATCATTTGCATGTGTTTTTGATGCCTGTGATTATATAATGATAAATAAATAAATTGTACCATTTGTAACTTTAACAGCGATTCATTTTATTGAATTATTTTTATCGTTCAGTTACGGTTAGTGTTAGACTCCGGAAACAATAAAACACTTTGTATCTTTTTCTTGATTATATTTATATGGAAATACTCACAACATATGCAAATACAGATATGCACTGCAAATAGCAGACAACTGCAAAAGTGTGTCGGGGGACCCCAACAAGTATAGATTGTTTATTAAATTTTATGGAGATGCATTCCACTGCAGAATCACCCTAATCGATCAAACATAATTCAAGTTATCTGGTAAAATTGTATACATATTTTAAAAAAATATCACAATGCTTGCTATCGTGCAGCCCTAACAGCAAGTTAAGATAGTGATGAACATGTTTTGGTTTTTAGTGCAATATGGGTATCCAATAAAACGGCCGATGAGCATAATCGCAAATACTGTAAAGAGAATTACTGTATGTGCATCAGTATGATGGTTTTTGTTCAAATACCATGTAACAAGTTTGGGATGAGCAGTCTTCTTTTCAGGCTCTTCAATACAGGGTAGAGTCAAAACCTGGTTATTAA